>NW_026069493.1:3907-7801 GCF_014885135.2 Alexandromys fortis
TGGGCCTGTAGGCCGAAGATGGATGCCCCAACGGTATAGAGGAACTTTGGGTGACTGTCCAGGCAGCGAGATGTCTCTGTCATTTCTAGAGCTTTGGATTTCTTGTTTGCTTAGGTAATATTGTATCTTTCTGGACTCTTTGATGTAGTTAAGAATAGTTAGCTATAGTTATAGTTTTCCTTAGTTATGATATAGATTATTGTAATTTTTACTTGATAACTGTTTTGTTATATGTAAGTTTTCTATGTTAAGTTAAAGCCTTCCTTTTTTTTTTGTTTAAACAGAAAAAGGGGAAATGATGGAGGAAGGTCATTGGTTGATTATAATAAACCAACTGCTTGGCCTCATAGCTTAGAACATAGATGGGAGGAGGAAACAGAATAGAATTCTGGGCGGAAGAGGAAGTGAGGTCAGACTCTGCTCTGCTCCCGGAGAGGCTCGACAGCTCTGCGCTCTGGAGCAGAGACACCATGCTCCTCTCTCCCAGGATGGATGGAGGCTAGAATCTTCCCGGTAAGTGCACCTTGGGGTGCTTACATGCATTATTAGAAATGGGCTAGTCCAAGTGCGAGAATTAGCCTGTAAGGGCTAGAGTTCATGGGCCAAGCATTTCTTAAATGAATACAGTTTGTGTGTTGTTATTTCGGGCATGAGCTAGCCAAGCGGCCGGGGTTTTGGGGACGCAGCCTCGCCGCTCTTATTTCAACACCAGTTTGGATACAATGAATTTTATCAGTAGTAGCAGCAGGGGCAGTTCTTGGCCCAAATACCAGTTTTTCCAAGAAGAAAACAAGCTGCAAGAGGAATTTCTTCAGTGCCAAACATTCTCTCAGGATTTCATTAATGCTGCCAGGAGCAAACCTGTCTCACATCATCAGAATTCTAAATTATTTAAATGCCACATTCTATAGTTCTTTGAAGTGGTTAAAGATTACCTATCTATGTGGAATACAATCTCTATGCATCTAAAGAAACTCATTAGTCTAACTCTAAGTTTGACTAACATGGATGACTATTAACATAATTTTTGACACCTATATAGATTAAAGAATAAGACTTCATATTAAAAATAAAACAATATTTAAAACAATATGCAGCAAATGATGACAATGGCCTCAAAGCATAAACAATATATAAGTATGTGGAGGGCCAGTTTTGAACTACTGAGAAACTCTGTGCAAGGGTGACTTGAGGTAAATTCTTGCTGACAGGATTGTCAAACCAAGTCAGGAGGAGGCAAAACTCTCCCATCAGTAGAATGCCTTGCTAATAGTCATTGAGAACATAGATGTGCACTGTAGTTCAAAGACTCTAATAGGATGTCTTCTGTTGAGGTGTTTTTACATATTATATAACAGCAAAAGTTATTCCCGTAACATCAGCTTTTTGTTTAAATTAACTAGGGCACAAAGCTCTTGAAATTATTTGTAACAAAGTTATTATTTTATGTAACTATTTTCAAGTACTATGGGAATCTAGTTTGAATTGTAATTTGAGTATTATAAAAGAATACTGGCTTTACAGTAAAGTATGCAGTTGTATCTCCTACTTTGCATCCCCTGTGTCCTGNTGGATTGGAGAGGGAGGGGGAGAGGAGTGGAGGGAGGGGGAGGGAAATGGGAGGCTGGGAGGCGGCGGAAACTTTTTTTCTTATTCTCATATAATAACTTTGCTTAGGTGTACATACATTATACACAGAAATAAGCACATATTCAGTATAACAAATGAAATTTTAATTTATCAATATATAAAAATCTATACCAATGTAACTTGTCTATAAACAATAGCTCACAAGTAATCTTACTATTACTCACTATTATTAGTATGAGTAAGCTCACAATAGTCTACCTATTATCCCATCCCATACAGTCCCTTTTATTTTTTTTTTAGAAAAAGATCCCTGAGCCTGCTACATTTCACCCCCAATCACATACCACTAATAGACAAACCCTAATAGATGTCCTTAACCCTGAAGGCAAGCATTGTTGGGAGAGGGGATATTATCATTTTCTAGAACTACCTCCAGCTGTCAAGAAGATGATGTTATTTTATGGGATCTTGTAAAACCTGAAATAATGGTTAAGATAAAAGATTACTTGAATTTCAAATAGTCTTTGAGTAGTCAGTAGAGTTTTTTTCTTTTTTTTTTAGAAATTTTATTTGAAGTTCTGGCCAGAACATTGTAAAAAGGTGCACCATTATAAGTTAGTCAAGTTGGAATCTTCTTGAGCTGCCTAACTAAAATATATCTCTGTATATTTAGAAATCCTAGCTAAAATGACTAACCAGACTCTGAATGTGGCTGACGGTTGAGGCTGACTGAAAAGCCAAGGACAATAGAGCTGGGTTTTTATTCTACTGCATGGACGGGCTTTGTGGGAGCCTAGTCTCTTTGGATCCTCACCTTCCTGGACCTGGGGGGAGCGGGGAGGACCTTGGACTTCCCATAGGGTAGGGAACCCTGACTGCTCCTTGGACTGGAGAGGAGGGGAAGAGGTGGCAATTTCCAAAATAAATAAATAAATAAATAAATAAATAAATAAAAATACAAAACAAAACATGCTAAGTGGGCATGGCTAGGACCAACTCTCTGGTCTGTCTGTTGGCTCCACCCCATCCAATGTACCTCAGAGGTACATTCACTGACAGCTCTGTGAGCCATGCTCAATGACCCAGCTCCAAGTATGCAGCATGTCTATGTTGCCATTAAGTAACTAGTAGCACACTGCTCACAAACACTATTTAAGTGCAGGACCTCCCATAAGAGCCAGAGTTCCTTCTCCCAGCACAAACCAGGAAGCTGGCTTTTAAAGGAGCCATGCATTTTTGGCTGCTAGTGCTGAATCAGATAGCCTTCTCTTAAAGGACCTGCACCTCTGCTTACTGCTCTTAAAGAGAAACTATCTGAAAAAAGATGCAGCTATCAAGAAACTGCATGTGGTTCCCATTCTTTTGGGTCTAGATGCCACCCCCCCCCCATTTTTAAATCTTTGTTAAGCTTTATAAGGCTGTACATTGTCAAATGCTGGGAATCATTTTGTAATCAGAGACTGTTGGTTTGTTTCCCAGCTGCTCAGACCTGAATAATCACACGAAACTATATTAATTACAAGTGTTTGGCTTATTACCTCACGCCTCTTATTAAGTTACTCTTACATCATAAATTATCCCATTTCTATTAATCTGTGCATCACTACAAAACTGGGGCAAACTGGTAAGATTCCAGTGAGAGTCCTTACCCTTCAGCAGTTACATGATGTTCTTTGACTCTGCCTACTCTGTATCTCTATAGCTGTTTCAGCCTATCTATATTCTGCACAGCCATAGGAAAAAGAATCCTCTTTATTAACCAATGATAATAAAAACTTATTCACAACATACAGAGGGCTATCCCACATCACTGTTTCTACCCACCCTTTCATCTCCAGATCTACCTCTTTTCATCATAGAGCTACTGTCTTGATTTTCTTTCTCTCCACCACATTCTTATTTGTTGTATTGGTGCCTTCCCAATCCATGCTTCACAGTTTTAGGCAGAAGCCTCGTTTTTGTCTCATTTTGGGTCCTAGCATATGGTGTATAACTCCAGGCAAGGGACTCTTAAGTGTTTTCTATCCCACCCATACCATGTGGACTGCCTTAAAATTTTTAATTAAATTTATTCTTTAACAGTTTCATAATAAGTAAAATTTGAAAAAAAATAAAAATTATTATTTACATCTATTAGATTATTCATAGCATGACTGATCATAATTGTTAACTACATCTGGATTCAACTAAAAGTCAAGTTGATAAGGCTGGGTGGTGGTGGCGCACGCCTTTAATCCCAGCACTCGGGAGGCAGAGGCAGGCAGATCTCTGTGAGTTCGAGGCCAGCCTGGTCTACAAGAGCTA
>NW_026069494.1:0-7535 GCF_014885135.2 Alexandromys fortis
AGCAGCGGGGGGGGGGGGGGGGGGGGGGGGGGAGGAGCAGCGGCGGGAGGAGGAGGAATTAAGAATATCCAATCCATTCTCCCTTAGTAGCAGTTGGAGCGTGCTCACAGTCGTCCGCAAACCACCAGAGGGAAGCAGTAGGCTCACGGGTGCTCCCACCTTCCAGTTGCAGCCTCCGGAACTACCGCAGTCTGCTTCTCCGTTGTTTGGTTTGGTTTGGTAGTGGTGGCTTCTGTTGAGGGGTTGTTGCTGAGCCTGCTGTTTGTTGCTGTTGTTCGAGACAAGGTCTCTTACTGGGTAACCCAGGCTGGCTGGAAACTCACGATCTTCCTGCCTCAGTTTCCCGGTGCTGGGATTTTAAAAGCACGACTGATTCATTTCTCTAACCGCAAACCTCCTAATTTGGAGAACTCAGTCACATCCTCTCTGGGGGAACTAATATACTTATCCTGAGACAGGCAGCGCGCAGTCCTGCCAGTGAGCACGAGAATAGACTTTTTGCCTGCAAGAGGGCTTCCGAGACAAGGCACGGCTAAAGTGAGGGGACCATAGCAGATGCGGATCAAGCACATGCTCATTCACCGAACATTAAAAAACCCTGCTCACGGGGCGGAGGTGGCGCACGCCTTTAATCCCAGCACTCGGGAGGCAGAGGCAGGCGGATCTCTGTGAGTTCGAGACCAGCCTGGTCTACAAGAGCTGGTTCCAGGACATGCACCAAAGCCCTGTCTCGAAAAACCAAAATACATACATACATACATACATACATACATACATACATACATACATACATACTCTGCTCTCTGCTCCAACCAGACACGCATGAATCTGGGAGTTAGACTTAAACTCTCTAGGAAATTTAGAAGAAGCCTGACCAAGGGGAAAGAGCCTTCAAAATACTGGTGTGGGGAAAGACGGTCCTACAGCTAATGGCTCAAGCAGCCAGGAAGGACACAGTAGCAAGTTCTACTGTGCACAGAGCCTTGGCTCTGGCTTTCAAGGACCTGCTTCTTAAGTAAGCACAAGAACCGGGCATCCTTGGACAGCTGGAGATAAAGTAAGCTTCTAGTGCGTGATATTCTGGCCTGATCTACAGAGTTCACACTCAAGAACCACATGGCCAAATTACACATACAAACCATAAGAAAAATCATAATATTAGTAAATTTACAGTTTATTGTGGGTCCCCTTCTTAACCATCCTGAGTCACATTCGGGCCAATGGGCACTGAACATCTAACGTGGGGGGGGGGACTTGAGAGAGAATAGACCCTCTGAATACAGAAACCTTTAAGAAGAATAGAACCGCAAGCCAGGGGTGGTGCACACCTTTTATCACAGCACTTGAGAGGCAGAGGCAGGTAGATAGATCTCTGTGAGTTCAAGGCCAGCCTGGTCTACAGAGCTAATTCCACGACAGCCAGGGCTACAGAGCTAATTCCACGACAGTCAGAGCTGTTTTACAGAGAGACCTTGCCTTGAAAAACTTTAAAACACATGTATTTGCTGAGCAGTGGTGGCACACAACTTTAATCCCAGCACTCAGAAAGTAGAGGCAGGTGGATCTCTGTGAGTTCGAGGCTGTGGTGTGCACATGCCAACACGCATGCACACAAAATAAATTTTTTAATGTAATAAAAAAGTTTTCACGATTTTAAAATCAAAGAAAACTCTGTAAGGAACAATTGAAACTGAAAAATTTCAAGCAAGGCAATGGTGGCTCACACCTGTAATCCTAGCACTTGGGAGGCTGGGGCAGGAGGATTGCAAGTTTGAGTTCAATGTAAATTACTGAACAAGACCTAGATTTTTTTTGTTTTATTTATTTTTTGTTCTTATTCATATTTATTTATCTTTGGTTTTTGGAGACAGGATTCCTCTATGTAGCCCTGACCATCCAGGAACTCTACTTTTTAGACCAAGTAACCCCTAATTCACAGGGATATCACAGAGATTCGTCTACCTCTGCCTCCCTCAGGAATGCTGGGATTAAAGGCTTGCGCTGCCACCACCCAGTGAGAACAACCAGAAAGTTTCATTGTAATATTTTAGGATACTACAGACAAAAAGACAAATAGCAGCCTCCTAAATTTCCAGGAAGGAGAAAGTAATCCCACCCAAAGAAGTTGAGGCAGGCCTCTCACTGGTAGCCCTAGAGGCTCCAAGACGGTGAAGAGAGACCTTGAAAATCCCGAGGAGAAAAATTTCCCCTAAATCTTCAAAGCAAGCCAGCTCCTCACTTCAGGGAAGATAGAATAAGGGCATTTTCCCCCAGTTGTGCAAGATTAGAGCAATTTCACCTCCCAGTTGCTTTTCTCGAACAACCCTAGAGGATATGGTTTCAGCAACAACAGAGCACAAAGAAAGAAAGATGAACTTGGAATCCAAGAGCCAGGGTATCTAACACAAGAGAAGTGAAAGAAATACTCGAGATAATGGGAGAAGCCTCCAAATAGGAGCTGTGGGGCCCGATCTGGGAAAACAATGCCACTGGGCCAATCAGATGACTCCAGAAACTTCTTAGGAAGACAAAAACATGAACCTAAGGAGTCTTAATTATGAAAAGTTTTCCTAAACGAAAGTCAGAGCATACATACCAAACTCATGAAAAAATAGGACAATGAGTGACTTCAGAAAAAAAAAAATGAAAAGGTTTCGAAGAAAGGAAGGCTAATGGTAGCACATGTTTGAGCATTAAAGAACATTCCCACATTGCTGTAACAGAAATTAGAATATGATCACATGGGGAACCTGGAGAGCCGGCAAGTGTGTACAGTACAGTTGGGAAGGTCCAGGTAGCTCACAAGCAGCAGCCGTTGATTTCCTGCGACTGTGGAGACCGCAAAGTCAGGGATCAAGGCACCAACAGACTCCACGTCTGGGAGGAGGACTTGTGTGCAGTCTTTGAAGAATGTCTTTCTCTGGGTCCTCACAGACCAGAAAAGGGCGCATGATCTCTAGTTCTTTTTCTCAAAAAAAAAAAAAAAATTGACATTTTGTGTGTGTGTGTGTGTGTGTGTGTGTGTGTGTAAGTTCTGTATGTTGGCTTATCAAGATGAGACAACAGAAAAAAAGTACTTGCAGCAAAAAGTCTGACAACCTGAGTTTGACTGCCAGGGCTCATATGATGGAAGGATAAAATCAACTCTCAAAAGGTGTCTCCTGACGTCCATACCCGTGCTGTGGCTCTCTCTCTCTCTCTCTCTCTCTCTCTCTCTCTCTCTCACACACACACACACACACACACACACACACACCAATCACTTCTGCATATGCATGTATTTGCTTTAAATACTAAAATTTAAAAATACAAGAAAGGCCAGGTGGTGGCAGGGCACACGTCTTTAATTCCAGAGCTTGGGAGGCAGACGCAGCAGATCTCTCTGAGTCCAAGGCCAGGCTAGGGCTGTTCTAGGACAGCCAGGGACACACAGAGAAACACTGTCTTAAAAAAAATACAGGAAAGTAGAATGATTAGCATTGTTAGGTAGTTGTTATATTTTCAGGAATTCTGTGAGCTAGTTATTAACTACAGGCATTGTTAGCAAACTAATCTGCAAAAACTTGTAACCTTTTAGGATAGCGGCCGCGAGGGCTGCACCCACCCACTGAGACGGTGGGGCTCATCTATTAGAAGCTCACCAAGGCCAGCTGGACAGGGACTGAAAAAGCATGGGATAAAACCGGACTCTCTGAACATGGCGGACAATGAGGGCTGATGAGAAGCCAAGGACAATGGCACTGGGTTCTGATCCTACTTCATGTTCTGGCTTTGTGGGAGCCTAGGCAGTTTGGATGATCACCTTACTAGACCTGGATGGAGGGGGGGGAGAGGACCTTGGATTGCCCACAGGGCAGGGAACCCTGACTGCTCTTAGGACTGGGGAGTGGGGGGAGGGGGAGGGAAAAGGGAAGCGGGGAGGAGGCAGAAATTTTTAATTAAAAAAATTTAATTAAAAAAATTATTAAGCATAAAAAAACCCGGCTCTAATCCATCCAAGGGATTTGACACCCTCACACAAACATACATGCACGCAAAACACCAATGCACATAAAACAAAAATAAATAAGTAAGTAAAAAGATTTCACTGCTCAAAAGCCATCACTGTTTTGGTGAGGGAAAATAAAACCAGAACCTCGGCCACACCAAACATGTTCCCCATCACAGCCACTGTGTTCCCAGATGGAAATGCATTGTTCCAATTCTTGCCTTTGAGGCAGTGGTTAGAAAGACGGCTCAGCGGTTAGGAACGCTTGTCATGCACGCCGAGGGCCAGGGTTTGGTTTCTAGCACCCACGTGATGGATAACAGCCACGTACAATTCCAGGTCCAGGGGACCCGACACCTTATTCTGGCCTCTGAGGGCACTACACACAAGGGGCACAAGCATGCGTACAGTATCACACCCATACACACAACATAAAAAAAATTAAATGATTGTGTGTTTATGATGGCCTTTGCACTTAGTGTTATTAATACGTACTTTCAGTGTATGACAGTAGTGTGGCATGCTGGGAAAACACGACAGCTCTTTCCTATGTTTGATGTCGTGTTGGAAATTATATGCACACACATCTTTTTTTAACTGTTATGTGTTTATTTTTATGTGTATGGGTGTTTTGCCTGCACATATGCCTGTGCTCCGTTTGTGTGCCTGGTGTCCTTGGAGGTCAGAAGAGGGCATCAGATTCCCTGAGACCAGAGTTACAGGCTCTTGTGAGCTGCCATGTGGGCTCAGCGAATTGAAATCTGATCCTCTGTTCTTCATGCAAGAGCCACTAAGAGTCCTAGATACATGCTTTTTGAAACTTCAGGGAAGGGGCTGGGGAGATGGCTCCGTGGGTAAGAGCACTGACTGCTCTTCTGGAGGACCTGAGTTCAGTTCCCAGCTCCCATGTGGCCATGCACAATTGTCTGTAACTCCAGATGGGAGGAGTCTGACGCCCTCTTCTGGCTGCTGAAGGCACTATATGTGTGTGATACACAGACATGCAAACAGGCAAAACGTTCGTACACATAAATATAAAATTAATAAATTATTAAAAACTTTTATTTTAAAATATACGTGTGTTCTGGGTGTGGCATCATTGCTTGTCTTAATCCCAGCACTCAGGAGGCAGAGGCAGAAGGGTCTCTGTGAGTCTGAGGCCAGCCTGCTCTACAGAGAGAGTTCTAGGACAGTTAGGGCTGTTACACAAGGAAACCCTGTCTCAAAAAAGAATGCCTGGCTGGGCCGTTGTGGCACAAGCCTTTAATCCCAGCACGCAGGAGGCAGAGGCAGGCAGATCTCTGTGAGTTCGAGGCCAGCCTGGTCTACAAGAGCTAGTTCCAGGGCAGCTAGGACTTTAACACATGGAAACCCTGTCTCAAAAAACAAACAAACAAACAAATATAGTTCTGTAGAAAACTATATAAAACAAATGTACAATTTAAAGATATCTGTTAGATGTCATAACAAGCGTTGGCTTTGAAACTTACCTCTTCCTGAATTGATTTAATTGGTTGGTTTTTCAGGGCTTAATTTGTTCACTGCCTTGTGTACAGTAGCCCCGGCCCTCCTTTGGAGAAGAAGCTAGTTTAATGGGCAGTAGAAGCCCCAGGGACAACTTCATACTTCTTGCTCTCCATAGGCACAGTCGTGTCTACTAAGGGCCTGAGCAACACTGTGTCGCACCAGGTTTCCTTACCCTCCTCCTCCAGGGCTCCTGCTCCATTCTCGGCTTCTCTCAGAGGCCCCCATCAGGCAAGAGCAGAACTGAGTGTCCAGAGGTCATCGCCTCTTCCCCTTGAGACAGGAGCAGGCGACTGGAGAGGACACCTCCGTAATTACCACAATGTCAGGAGCACCTCGACTGGCCAGCCCAGCAACCACCTACCCAAGGTGGCTCTACCAAGAATAAGCGTACTCCTTACTTTAAATCCCCCCAGCTTTACGGCAGCATCACCTGAGCACACATCTGCAAACATGCTCTCTAGAGTCACCTTTTTTAAATATGGCCTTCACTTCTTTTTCATCTAGAATACCTTTTTCATCTGCATACCTCTTAAAATTTATTTATTTATTAATTAATTTATTTACTTACTTACTTTTTTTTTGAGACCAGGTTTCTCTGTGTAGCCCTGGCTGGCCTGAATCTATGTAGAACAGGCTGGCCTCGAACTCACAGATCCACATGCCACTGATTTTGCCTCTGCCACCAAAATGCTGGGACTGAAGCCATACACCACCATGCCCAGCTTGTTTTTCTTTTTAAGATTTTGTTTTTATTTTCTGTGTATGAAGGTTTCGCCTCCATTTATGGACCACACTGCTCCAGGCCCGCATGTAGGTCTTCTTGTCCCTGTCAGTCCGTCGTGGCCCTGAGCAGGACCATGTTTCCTTGTCATAAAGAGATCGTAATAGCACGACGGCAGACTCCTGGTTGGTGGAGGCTGGAGAGATGGCTCAGAGCTTAAGAGCATAAGAGCGTTGCCTGCTCTTCCAAAGGTTCTGAGTTCAATTCCCAGCACCTACATGGTGGCTCACAACCATCTGTAATGGGGTCTGGTGCTCTCTTCTAGCCTGCAGGCATACACAGACTACACAGACTCCTGGTTGGTGTGGCGGTGTTGCTGGAGTCCTCTCTCGGGCCAGATGTGTATGTGTATGCGTGAGTGATTTTGCTTGCATGTATGTCAAAAGACTACCTGCATGCACTACCTACAGAGACCAGAAGAGGGCACCAGATCCCCTGGAACTGGAGTTACAGACACTTGTTAGATGCCATGTACCTGGTACTGGCGACCCAATCCAGGTCATCTGAAAGAGCAGCAAGTGCTCATATCTCCTGGCGCCGCCTGCCTACCTCTTTTTCATCCTTACAATTTGTTGATTTAACTGGCTGCATCTCCCAGGATCTAGGGAGGAGAATCGAGCCAGGGTCTCTCTACACAGCCCTGGTTGTCCTGGAACTCACTATTTAGACCAAGCTGGCCTCAAACTCAAAGTTCACCTGCTGCTGCCGCCCCAGTGCTGGGATCAAAGATGTGCACCATCATCTTTGTGTACCCTGCTAGGATCTGGAATTTTTTTTATTGACTATCCACAGTGTGGCTAAAATATTATGTGCATGAGTGTTTTGTCTGATCATCTGCATGCCTGGTGTCACGGAGACCAGAGATGTCAGATGCCCTGCAGCTAGAGTTACAGTCGGTTGTGAACCCCACGTGGAAGCTGGAACTCAACCCTGGCTGCTCTGCTTCAGCAGCCAGTACTGTTAACCACTGAGCCGTTTCTCCAACGACAATAGCTTTGTGCACCTTTAATTCCAGCACTGGGGAGGCAGAGGCAGGCGGATCTTTGTGTGAGTTCGATGCCAGCTTGGTCTACAGAGATAGTTCCAGGACAGACGGTGCTATGCAAAGAAACCCTGTTTCAAAAAAAGAAAAAGAAAAAAAGCAATGAAAACAACCGGAAAAAAATGAATTCAGAAATATATTTGCTGAATATATATTTAATATTTGTTACATATTTGGATACACAGTCAATATTACAT
>NW_026069495.1:0-7590 GCF_014885135.2 Alexandromys fortis
ACTGGGGCTGTCGATCTCACTCCACTATTTCACACCGTCCTCTGCTCTGTTGCAGGCACAGGCATCATGGCACATGTATGGGGATGCGTGTCAGGAGACAATGTTTTTGAAATTGGTTCTCTCCTTGTACCTTCTCCTGGAGTCCTGAGATCAAACCCAGGTCCTCTGGCTTAGACTGGCATGGCCAATATCTTCTCCTGCTAAGAGCTCACTGGCCCATTATCATCTTCTAAAAGAGTCCCTATGTTTCAGAGCTGTACTCTGAAATATCTCTGTGCAGAAGCTGGCCAGGAACTCTTTTATCTATTTAGACTATATTGACTTTGGCCTCAGTTTTCCTTCACCAGACTATGAGTACTGGGGTTGAAGGCATGAACCACCACACTCAGGTGTACGCCCTTCCTTCTTTTGTGTAAGATTCCTTATGTATATGCATATGTATCACGTGTCTGCCTCATGCTCACTGGAATTAAAGGCAGTGTTGAGCTGCGATGCAGGAAATCCAACCAGGTGATCTGAAGTGTTTCAACCATTCAGCCATAACTATAGTTTCCATGTATCCTTACCACAGAATATGAAAGTGCCCCTATGAGTCCCTTTTGTCCCCATCCCAGCCTTCTGAGTGTCTAGAATCACAAGTTGGAGCCCCCAAACCCAGTGTGGCCACCCTTTAACATGGTTTGTTGTAAGTCATCAGGAATGCTCTGTTCTAGGATCACTGGGCACCAGCACACCCTTCAGTTTCTGTGTCAAAAAAAAATTCAAAAAACCATAAAGTAATAAACTTCAACACACTGAGAAAAATTCAGTGTATTCTATATATTTAACAACTGAACAGAGACCGCTGGCCCCAATTAAGAAAGCTTACCCATATGAATTCTTCTCTTTTTCTGATACATGTATAGACATGCAGATACATGGCTTCCCAGGGAAAATTCCAGCATCTGTGTCTTGTCGGGCTCCATGGTCTCTCCTTGACTGTATCCTTTTTTCCTCCAGCATTCAATTTAGTTTTCCTTTATTAGCTCTGTTCCCCTATAGCTCTGCTATAGGCCCAAAACAGTTCCTTAATTAAGGAATGATATTCATAGCATACAGAGGCAAAACTCACATCAGAAAAAGAGACATAGACAGACGAACAAAGAGAGAAGCAAAGAAAGAAAGAAAGAAAGAAAGAAAGAAAGAAAGAAGAAAGAAATGACAAAAGAAAGAAAGAAAATAGAAGAAAGAAAGAAAAATAGAAAGAAAGAAAGAAAATAGAAGAAAGAAAGAAACGCAGGACTGAGAAAGTGTTGGTTGTAAGGTGTATATTTTGCCTTACAGGGGTCCTTGGATGTCCTTCAAAGTCTGGATGATGACCCCCTTCTGGACACCCAGCCTCTAGCACACCACTCCTTAAGTGCTCACTTTAGACCCAGATTCCATCCTCTTCCCTTGGTCATCGCGAATCTTCTGTTGTTTATACATGTGAGTTCACTGCAGAGCTAGTGTTCCTAAAACACACGAGCGAGTAGGGGGAGAGATGGTCCAGTCATAAGATGCTTGAGGACCCGGGCACATCTCCAAAAGCTATGTGAAAACCTGGGGGTGGAGGAGCACACACCCAACAATGGGGAGGTGGAGACAGGTGGAACCCTGAGACTCTGTGGCCAGCCTAATCTGCTAGGAGGTGACCCCAGACCATCCTCAGAGACTCCAACTCCAGATCAAAAGAGAAAGGTAGACGTCTTCCAAAGAATAGCATGTGTATTGTTCTCTGACCTCAGGTGCATGCACATGTGTGCACACACGACAGTGTATGAGCTCTGTGGGGGCATTTGGGCTGCATCTATCAGTTTTTCCAAATGTAAATAGTTTCATACAGATGCAAAGAGTTTACCGTAGAGATGTTTGCACATGTGTAAGGGCATAGTTAGTGGCAGTGGGATTGTCACACAAGAAATCACGAGGTCCCTGGTGTTCCTAGGACCACTGCTTCTCTTTCTACATTCCAGGCTAGCTGGTCCTTGAGCAGAAACATTGACTGCCTATAACAGGGTCGAAGGAGAGAAATTGTCCTCTGGTGTCTACATTCCTGCTTGAGCACAGTGCTCACACACAAGCACAGTAAATGCATGAGTAGAGCCAGGCTTGGTGGCACACGCCCATACTTTCAGCTCTTGGAAGGCAGAGGCAGGTAATCTCTGAGAGGAGACATCCTCCCTTCCCTGCTGCTTCCCTTCCTTCCTCAGACAACACAGCCCTCCTGCTGCTCTTGTGCTTGGAAGATACCTTCCCTGAGCCCAGCAGCCTGGACCTGGAGCTGATCTGCTCCCTGAGCTGTCTGCTGCTCTATGCAGGTGAGAGTGGAAGCCACTGTCCTGTGACCTCTGCCTGCCTCTCCTGTCACTGCAGACACAGCTGTCACTTTAATGAGCAGCCTACATTTGCTGAGGACTCCTTTAGCTCCTTTGTCTTTGACATCTGACCACTTCCGGTCTTCTGTGCTTCAGAGTAAGAGAAGAGACAACCACTCCCAGTGAGTCCATTTTCTCCGCTCCTGTCAGTCACAGATGCTGGGAACCTTGAGCTGCAGAGGTGGCTCAGCATTGAGAGTCCAGACTGCTCCTCATCGGGTCAGGTGCTCACAAATGCCAGTAAGGCCACTCCAGGGGACCCGGTGCCTCTGTCTTCCAGAAAGCACAGGCACACAGCCTTACACACACAATTTAAAAAGCTTTGAATAGGAAAGTATTTTCAGTTTATTGAAGTAAAACTTTCGCAGATAACAAAAATACAAACTTCTTTTCTTTAAGGCGGTGGTTCTCAGCCTTCCCAATGCTGTGACCTCTAATACAGTGCCTCAGGTTGTGCTGACCCCCAACATGAATTTACTTTTCTTACTACTTCATAAGTGTAATTTTGCTACTGTTGTGATTTGTAATGTAAATATCTGATATCCAGGATATCTGACATGTGATCCCGTGAAAGGTCACCAATGTGACCATGAACTTTTAGCTAACTAAGTCCCTGCCTCTGCCTTCTAAGCTCTGGGATTATAGCTGCATCAACAAGTTAGGACCTGCATGTATCTAAATTTAGTATCTTAATGAAAAAGAATGACCTGGCCTAATGTCACACACATTTAATCCCAAAACGCAGATGCAGACCCACATGGGTCTCTCTCCTTCATTTTTGGTTTTTGTAGACAGTGTTTCTCCATGTAGCCCTGGGTCTCCTAGGCAGTTGCTTCAGAACAGTGGATTAAATACTGTTCTACCATGATCTGGATACTGGATCACTTGGTGAAATTAAGTTGTAAAAACCTCTTTTGTTTGTGTTTGTTTTCAAGAGAGTATTTCTCTGTGTATCCCTGGCTCTCCTCAAACCCACTCTGTAGACCATTCTGGCTTCAAACTCATAGAGATCCCTACCAGCCTCTGCCTCCTGAGTACTATGACTAAAGGCATCTGCCACAACCACCCAGTTTAAATTATAAAAGTTTAAACAACGTTTTTAGGCCAAAAAAGCCTAAAATCAAGTAAAAGTAAAGGCAATATGTACAAATTGCTTCCCATGATTGATTTCCAGAGCAGAAGTCACTAAGTTCATTCCTGAAAGACTGATCATGGACTAGCCCTGCAGTATAAACCTGAGGGAAAACTCTGGGCAGCTGTGCCTTACTGAGCACTGCTGAGGACTCAGTCAAAATGAAATAAAATCGTCCTGATGAATCCAGGTAACCTGTTTCTATTCTGATTTCTGCAGGAGTATTTCAAGACTAGAAGAAATTGTTGAAAAGCAGGGAGACCTAATCATATATCTGAAGAGACACAACACCCTGCTCAGTAAGCAGATGTTGGACTTCGTTCTCAGCCAGCTAGGACCTGAGAGACTCCTGGGTATGACAGCTATCAAATCCTCAGTAACTCCAGACTGCACCAAGTTACTTCCACAGTGTGTGATGGGAACATGAGCTTTGCATGGTTACACACATGGGAAACTTGACAATATTTTGTATGGTTTGAAATAATTTAACTGCTTAACTCTTTGGGAATTTAAGAACTATGGAATAATGTAGCTCTTTGTAAAGCAAGTGTGCCATGACAGTGTGCTGTAAATAGTGTTTCAAACCAGTCCGTTCTTGCCACAGTCAACTGCTGAGAGAAGACATAGTTCCTGGTGCTCCTGTTTTCTTCTACAGTCTCACGGGCAGTTTTGTATGAGTGAGGGCAGATCAGGTGAGGGAAAGATCAGATGTGTTGTTGTTTTCTTGCTTGTTTGTTCTCCAGAGCTGGGGGGCGAAACCAATGCCTCACACAGAATGAGCAAACACTCTGCCTCTGAGTCAGTTTTACCAGGATTTCCTTCTGCTGCTCATGGTGACTCACACCTGTAGTCCCAGCTCCTGAAAAGCTGAGGCAAGAGAATCACCACCAGCTTGAAGCCAGCTGATGTCTAGTACACAGAATGAGACCTTTCTCAAAAGCACTGAGCACTTTCCTCAGTATAGGACCGATCTCACCAGGACATATACGGTGGCCTTTCGGCTGTGTGTAGTTGAGAAATACAGTGTGAAGGATCCTGGGACAGCGGGAGACCCAGTGGAGAGGGGTGACACCTGCTATGTTTGGAGAGTGCTGGCTGGCAAGAGGTGTAAGAAATCATCTGTCATTTAGTGTATCGTTGCTCTTCTTCAGGGACTTGCCATAGATCCCTGTGCTACACTTTGATTTACAGCAACTTCAATTAGCTGAGCATGGTGGCCCACAGCTGTCATCCTAGTACTTGGGAGGCAGACACAGGAAGTTCAAGACTAACCTGGTCCAAATAGTGAGTTTCAGGCTGGCCAGAGCTACAAAGTCATCCTTTTCCCTCTCGCCCAATTCCTCTGCTAGCCCAGCCTGTTCCCAGGCCTATAAAATCAAAGTGTGGAGAGTCCAGAGCTGGCATCCTCCTCCACTGCAGAGTGAGTCAGAGGACAGCTTGCAACAACAGAAGACGCTACCGGATGCTAACTTAAAATGGGATATTTTCACCTCTGCCCAGCCCCTGACAGCCAAGCAGGAATCAGAGCCTTTGGGGCAAGGAAAAATGCAGACTAGAACACCTGTGTGCATGAGTATTGCTACTCATGGCCTCAGCAGGGGTGCTCTGCGGGCATTTACTGCTTGAGGACTAGCGCACATTTCTACATTATTTTTATGTGTGTGAGTGTTTTGCCTGCATCTTGTACACATATGTATGCACTTGGGAATGTCTAATCCCTACGATGGACAGAAGAGGGCATCTGATTCCGTGGAACCAGAATAGATTCCTGGAACTCAAAGTTCAGGGAGAGAACCAAACCCAGCAAGTTCTCCTGTGGCCTTCACTTGACTGTCATGGCACAGGGTCCACCCATAAACACACACATAAATGTAATTTTAATGAAGATGACTTCTGGACCCGAGTGACGGCTCAATTGGTAGACAGCCTGCTTGCCTTGTAAGCATGAGGCCCTGGGCTCTTTCCACAGTGCCTACAGGTCAGGATGGTAGCACAGGCCTATAATCCCAGTACTTGGGAGATGGGACCAGGAAATGCAAAAAGCCACAACCACCCCTAACTCCCTAAAGCAAGAAACCAGATTCTCCTAATTCTGCCTCCTAAGGATAGAAATGAGCCATGAGCCACCAAGCCTGGACATTAAAGATCTACATATAGGGGGATGGAGAGATAGCTCAGCAGTTTGGAGCACTAGGGCTGTTTCCATGAGGTGTTGAGTTCAATTTCCCCACCCTCATGGTGGCTGACAACCATCTGTAGTGGGATCTATTTCTTCTGGTAAAGCCATACATGCAGATAGAGAACTCATATACATAGAAACAATAAAGGAATATTGTTTTTAAAAGAAAATTAAGTGAGATGTATGAGAAGGCAAGAGTAATAGCTATACACCCCGAGGATGGAGTCATTTTCTTTTTATTAAAATTTAATGGATAAAATCAGTACATTCATGGGAACTTTGTCACATTTCAACATGTAGTGTTCAAATAGCAGGTGACAACTACCTTTTCAACAGTTTGTCTCCCCTCTGGTGACATCATCTCAGATTCTCTCACCCAGCATTTTCCTCCTCTCCCTTCTTTCCCTTCTCTACCATGAACCAATCAGGGCCTGAGAAGGCTCACAGGGTAAAAGTGCTTCCCATTGCTGACCTGATGACCTCAGTGCTGAAGGCAATCCAGGGCCATGTGATGGAGAAATCGTGACCCTCAACTGTGGTCAGTCTGTCTGCTTATCTGTGTCTACGTGTCTCTGTTACATATTCAAACACACAAATTTTTAAAAATTGGTTAAAATGTGCACAAAAACATATAGATACCCAGAGACATTAGCCTGTAGTCCCGGCTACTGGGGAAGGGGTGTGAAGGGTGAGAATAACAAATTCAAGGGTAGCCTGGACACCCTGACAAGACAATAACAAATACAAAGGGGTGGATGCTGTGAGCTCAATGCGGATCACCTGCACAGGAGCTCTAGGACCTGAATCCAATCCCTAGTGCTGGATCTGGAAGACAAGGGCAGAAGAAAAGGGAGGGAAGGAGGGAAGAACGGAGCCAGGGCAAGGGAGGGAGACATGGAGGTTAACATTGATGATCTGATTACTAAATCGAAAACTCAGGAGTTTTAAAGGTTTTAGAATTCTGCATCTGTTAATCCAGTTGCTTATGAATATTGCAGGAGTTTCTGAGATTCTGAGGAAACTGGGGTATCTTCAAGAACAAATTTGAAAGGCTGGGCATTTGTGACTCAGGAGAGCCATGCAGGAATCCGAGGTCAGCCTCTGCTTTGTACCAAGTTTAAGGCCATCCTAGACTGAATAAGACCCTCTCTGATATAAAATAAATAAATATATTCTTAAAACTCCCATCCCATTATGAGGTGCGATGGGCCTGTGATACAGGGCTGTGATTTGAACCACCTGGATGTGCTGAGCCAGGAGGGACAGCAGATTTAGTTAAGGCTAGTGTGGATGATTCCTTAGGACAGTCTCTAAGATGACAGGGTTGTGTGTGGCTCGATGGTCCATTATTTGCTAGGCATGGGATTTAATAACAAAACTTCTTTCAGATGTAAGACACAGAAATTAAAAAATACAATTGTTGCCCGATGTGTTGATCCATGGCTGTAACCCAGAGTACAGGAAACTGAGATAGGCATGCTGACAGGGTCGGCCTGGACAGCATAGCAAGTTCCAGACCGATCTGGGCAACACAGGAAGAACTTGCCTTGAAAAAAGATGAATCAATACAATAAAAGAGAATGTGGGTACAGCACTCACACCCATAATGCTATCAATGATGTATAGTCTTGTCCGCAGCTGTACAACCTTGGCGATCATCTGGGATGGGAGCAAGGAGTATGGAGCCTGAACTAAATGTCAGAGTTAAGACCACCTGTGGGTTTTCGCCCACCATCTGAGGCAGAACATAGCCTAAGAGGTTCTGAATGACGACTCAGGTAGAAATAAGGGCAAACAGGCCCAGTGAAAGTATCCCTGAAAGTATAGATGTGAGATTTCTCAGGCATGCTATAGAAGGAGACCTCTCCCAGCTCATAGTCCAG
>NW_026069496.1:0-1229 GCF_014885135.2 Alexandromys fortis
TTTAATTTTTTTTAAATTTTGAGGCAGGGCATTACTATGTAAGCCTGGCTGTCCTGGAACTTGCTATATAGATCAGACCAGCTTCCAAGGCTCACAGAGATTTTCTTTCCTCTGCCTCCCTTCTAAGTGCTGAGATCAAGGGTATGTGTCATCATGTCCAGTCTGTTTTATTTTTAAAACAGGGACATTTAACAAGTGAAAGTTAACAATATAAATAAGCAAATTGTTCAATAAACCATTCTGGTAGAATGAAAGCCAGAAAAAGTTGTATGCCATGCTATATAGTATGCCTATATTCCAACTGAATTAAAAAGTGAAATATGTGGAAAATTAAACCCTTAAAATAAAGGTGAAAAATCTAAAGACATTTATTATATGCTTGATAATGCTAAACTATCCAAGGACAAAAGTAATTGGAAGAAAATATAAAAGAAACATCCGCAGACTAAACTACATAAGATTCAAATACTTCTTTGTCAGGAATAACCCCCATTGCTGGACTAGTTGTAGCTCAGTTGGTAGGAACATGCACTGAGCCCTGGGTTCAATCCCCAGGACTTCATAAACCAGGCAAAGTGACCAATGCCTGCAATCACAGTATTTGGGAAGTAGAGGCAGGAGGATTAGGATTCTAAAGTCATCATGGACTACACAGTAAATCCAAGAGCAGGTTGAAATAAATAAACCCTGACTAAAATATAAATAAATAAAATATATAAAATCAATTTTAAAATTTAAGGGAAAAAACAAAACAGAAAGAATCATCAAAAATGATAGAAAAAAAACAATCTTAAATTCTGGCTAGAAAAATGGGAGAAAAGAAACTGACAGATCACAATGGAAAAAGTACAAGCCAGCCAACTTGGAAAAAGGTGTCCAGCTGTGCTGGGGATCAAAAAAATATACATGTGCACAGCTATCAGAAGATGTGAGTCTTGGGACCACGAATCTACTGAAAACATAGGAGAATGTCTTTGCCAACCTGAAGGATGGGATTAGTAAACCAAGCTTTGCTTCCTGCCTTTGCTGTTACACTAAGGACCGCCATCGCCTAGTGGGTGGTTCAGCACCACGGACAGCACCCAGAGGAGGCGAGACTGTGCTTCCCATGCCAGAGAAGACCTGCGGCTGTGCCTCCTACAGGACAAGATGGGGATAGCACAACCTAGGCGACCTTTGTGGAAAGACAGAATAGTGATAAGGTAATTCCTGGGGGGGGGGGGAGGGCT
>NW_026069496.1:2590-7652 GCF_014885135.2 Alexandromys fortis
GGGTTCTGAGGATGACAAGGCGGGGGTGTGTGGCCTGAAGTCCTTTGGAACTATGGTGATCTGGCTTCAGTAGGGAACAGGAGGAGTCGGGCAGGGGTGGGAACTGAGATGACTGCAGAGTCCTCTCCTTTAGGCAGAGGAGAGGGACTGAATTGTTGGAGAAGGTAGGGAAGAGTGAACCAGGCATGGGATGAAGGACTGCAGTGACTAGCTTTTATTACTTTTTTCTTTGGGGACAGTGACAGTGTAGCACTAAGTAGCTCAGGCTGCCCTCAGATCTTAACTCTCCTAGTACATGAGTTACAGGTGTGCACTCCCATACCTGGCTATGAGCAGATATAAATTTGTAATGAAAGTACATATGTATTTTATATTATAAGTAAATTTAAATTTTTAGAAATAAAAAACCACAGTTATAAACACTCACATTTACTAAAAACAAAACCCAAGAACTAAGTATCATAAGGTATTTATGGGTTTTCTTTTTAGATAAATATACTACAAATACCTTACTAGGAGATAGTGTAGTAGGCACTAAGTTTAAAAATTATCATGAAGAAATGACTTGATTTTTCTCACTCGCTGATAAAAGACTATTGCAACTCTAGTTCAGCAGGGGGATGTCTTAGTCCAGTCACAGAAGACAGGCAGGGACTACAATGGCGTCTTCTAAACATCAGGGTTGCTATGGAAACTTGTGGTGTTACATTGAGAATGTGCATTTTTAACACTCAACAAATGTTCATTTAAGTTGGGTGATACATTTACAAAAAGGAGCATTGAGGCTCTTTTGCAAACACAGAATGAACATTGAACATCTGCCCACTGTGTTTGTGTGTGTGCCCGTTTGTGTGTGTGTGTGGGGGGGTGGCTACAAGGTCAATGTGAGGGGTGTTCCTCAGTTGCTCATCACCTTATTTTTGAGGCAGGGTCTCTCCCTGAACCCAGAGCTCACCAGCTGGTTTCCCTAGATCCTGCATCAAGTTTTAATTAGCTCCCTGATTCCAATAAGATGTCCCAACCATATCAGGAGAGAAACGAGCAACACATACACATCAATAACACCAAAATGAATCGACAGACGCAAAACCGATCCGTATCTACAGAGCTACAGTCAGGCACAGGCTTACCCTCTACAACACAAAATCTACTTGTATCCTTTTGCATTTTTTACAGACGAGAAACACTGAAATCGCAGCGACTTTCCTAGAATTTACCGAGTTATAAGATGACCCAAAGAGCTGCCTCTGTGAAATCAGACAGCCTGGAGAGGTACCTGGTGAGCCCTGCATTCATTTGCATCTTTGGTTCACTTGAGAGCTTTTCTTTTCCTGACAGCTCCCCTTAACCATGACCCCACAGACACATCGTTCTTAGCTACAGTCAGGACACATCTGGGAGAGTGAGAAAAAATGCTTTTCATTTTGCAACCAAATTCTAATGCGGCCTAAAGGCCTGGGAAAATTCAGCTACTAGGAGGCCCTGCACCAGCTCTGCAGAGAAACCCTCTCTGCTTGGATCCCCAGCCCTGCTTCTGGAATCAACCCCCTGCTTACCTCGGCTCACTAGGTGGGGACCCTGAACTGGCACGATGACACTGCCAACCTGCCTATGTCCCCAGCTCACTGGGAAGCACCTGTGACAAGAAAACCATCACACTTCACGGCAAGAGGAATTTTGTATGCCTACAGGGGCCAGACATTCTCCACACAGTTTTGACTCCAGTTAAGAGCATGGAACCAGGGTTAAGTTCACACTCTGCCTTGGTTGTCTATACATCTCTGAGACAGCCCTTCTGTGATGGTAGGCATGCAGGGAAAGCAAGCGCTAGGAAGGCCCTGTCTCAGCCACTGAGAAGCATCTGCCTGGTTCCTACAGGATCAAGGACTTTTAGGAGAACAGCAGCCTCATCAGCCTGCTAGGAGGAACTGATGGAAGCTGCTCCCCCAAGCAGCTGGCCTGTTGGGTGGCTGGGGTTATTCAGCACTGTCCACTTCTAAGTGCCAAGTGTGGGCCAAACACAATCCCCGTTTTAGTATGCCCGCTGCTAAGCGGTTCTCTCTGGCTGTAATTAGCCTGCGTGTTCAGTTGCTTCTTAACGGGATTCATTCCTAATAAAAATAAAATGCTCATCACGGGTCCAGATGACAGAGGCAATCCTCCGTTTTGCTGTGATAGGAAGGTACACGACCAACCAACTGGTAGCAACACGTGCTGCTTCTGTTGAGACCACAGACTAGTCTTGCGTGATTGAAGTCAGGGATAGGCATGCGGTAACTGTCCTATCCTCCCAATACTTGGCAGGCTGAAGGGCTGACCCAAGCTGGGTCCAGCTGAGAGGATCACAGGGCAATGACAGACCAGCCAGGGCCGTTCTTTGGCACATTCTTAACAAATGGAAGTACCTAAAAAAATACCTGCAAAGTTGTCTAATGTGTGCTCTTGGTGACCATTGGTCAAGGGTAGTGACAGATAGGGGCTGGTAAGGTGACTGGGTGGTAGAGGGCTTGTCTAGAATACATACAAAAGATACTGGGTTTGACCCCAGAATCTTAACACACAAGAGACAAAAATTAGTGCCATATGGACCCTAATACACACACACATACATACATACATACATATTGACTGTATGTAGGTGCATGTGTATACATGTGTATGTGGAGGCCAGAGGTCAATATCAGGCATCATTTTCCAGTTGTCCACATTGATTTTCCAGACAAGATTTCTCACTGGGACCTGACTCGTCCCTATTAGCTGACAAGTGAGCACAAGGAATCCAGCTGTCTCCATTTCTCTAGCACGGGGGTTACAAAAGTTTCCTATCATTCTTCGATTGCTAGTATGTATTCCACAGGATCAAACTCAGGTCTGCATGTGCATGCATCAGGGTCTTTATCAACCGAGCTTTGGGCATTGATGGATCTGATCACTTCCTTGTTTGAAGCTGAGGTTGGTCACTTCATGTCTGTGTTCCAGCATACAAGGCACTGCCCAGTGAAGAGCAGATGTCAATCAACATGGATGAATGGAGGGTTGCATATAAAGCCTGCTTCTGATTTAGACAGTATGCTTGACTGGAAAAATGAGTCTTGCTGTCAGTTGGGAAATGGCCTGTGTGATATTTTGAATCAATGCCCATTTGGGTGTCAGTCAGGGAAGGTAGAACACTTCCCTGGCAGAAGACCGCCCAGAATGTCATGCTGTATAGCACTTTCCTCTGAATGTTGACATCCCATGTTGGAGGAAGCCTCCTTAGGACCGAGGGAGCAAACAAGAAGACAGTCTCAGAAAGTTCCTGAAACTTACGAGTTGCAAATGGCCTCTACTTCCCCAAAGTTATATAAGCACTGAAGATGGTTTAGGGGAGGAGCCTCTGGCCTGTTGAGTTGCCTGGAAGTTGTATGGAGAGCCTCAGGGTTCCAATTTTCATGAGTCACCATCCATGCTGGGTGGGTTTTGATGATGTGGCTGCATTTGGGTGGTCCCTGCTCCTGTAAGTAACCCCTCGGCCATATTCCTGTGGGTGACCCCCAAACACTCACTAGTTCAACAAGCTGTACCTTGGTGGTATTGCTACTGTGGTCTGTTGCTGGTTCTCTATTTGGTGAGTGGACATTTGTTCACTTCTTTCTAGGGATAGTGTGATTCAGCAGTCCATCCTGGTGGCTCTGCCACAGATCCACATCGTCTCATTTCCATCCTGGTGACTCTGCCACAGATCCACGTTATCTCATCTCCATCCCAGTGGTTATTCCACAGATCCATGTTATCTCCATCCTGGTGGTTCTTCCATAGACCCACGTTATCTCATCTCCATCCTGGTGACTCTGCCACAGATCCACGTTGTCTGATCTCCATGCTGGTGGCTCTGCCACAGATCCACATTATCTCATCTACTGAGTAGCTATTAAACTCTAGGACCAGGAACACAAAGGAGAGCAGAACACCACTCTTTGTCTCCAGGAGATGGATACCTGCCAGGAGCTGTCTTTATGGTGGATATCTGTCAACTTCTGACAACAAGAGCTCTGCTCCTGTCATATTCTCTCCACACATATTCTTGTCACGGGCCATGCAGTCATGACAGCCTCAGAAAACCTTGTCTTGTGAAAAGGTATTTTAATAAATAATGCTGACACTTCCCTCTCTGGCTGGGGATTAAATGTTGACACTGTTGTCAGTTAGCCTGGCCCCAGTATTACTTTCTCTATGGAAGGAAACTAGGTCAGAGGTCAAGGAGAGAAAAAGGCCTGACTACAGTATCCCTCTGAGCTGTGTCCAAGCTTACTGTTGTGGCTGAGACATGGATGTAAGATTCAGAAAGTTAATCTAAAATATAGTTCTATGGTAGTGCACATGCTTAGAATCCTGTGGTGAGGGGTCATGGCTCAGAGGTAGAGCACTTGCCTAGATGCCCCCAGTGAGGGGCTGGGGTGTGGCTCAGGGGTAGAGCCCCTGCCTAGAATCCCCCAGTGAGGGGCTAGGGTATGTCTCAGTGGTAAAGCACCCACCTAGAATCCCCCAGTGAGGGGCTGGAACATGACTCAGTGGCAGAACAGTGGCCTGGAACCAACCAGTGAGGGGCTGGGGGTGTGGTCAAGGCTAGCATTCTTACCTAGCACCCATCCCTGATTTAAAAAAAAAAATTGTTAAGGAAGACTCCAGATTATAGCTCAAAAGTTACACTGAGCTGTGTGCCGGTGAGCCCTTTGGAGGGGAACAGCGGTGAGAAACAGCACTCTGTCCCTGCCAGCATTCTAAGTGAAGGATAAAGCACAGAGATGGTACGTGGCCTGTTTGACAGGGGCTGAGGGGCAACAAGGAGCCCAGCAGAGAGAGGTGGCCTGCAGCAAGCTGAGGTTACACAGGACTGGAGAGTTTGGGCTTCATCCTAGATGCTATGGGAGCTCTTTGGGGCTCACAGGGAGAGATCAGGCCCATTGCTAGTTGGAAGGAGTCAGCACTGGTGTTTGCGGGGAGAAAGGCTAAGAAAGGAAAAAGTGGAAGCAAGTCCTGGAGAGGCATCTGGGGGCATCTTAGGCATCTGGGGCAGTTTAGG
>NW_026069497.1:0-513 GCF_014885135.2 Alexandromys fortis
AAGCTGCAACAATGTATCCATAGCTCCATAGTCTAGAGTGCCTGCTTCAAAGAGTCAGAGTTTTTCTTGGCAGGAAGGCCCAAAAGCTGGCATTTTAAAAGAGCAGCTTTTTTCTTGCTATGGCTAAAAACCAAAATGCTTTACTTTAGTCTTTTCCAATCTTTCTCAGGCTTTTTGTGGATTAAATTATCCACGTGGGCGCCAATCTGTTACAATAAGGGTCTTGTTTGTTTGTGGGATTTCTGTTCTGGCCAGGACCCCCTGCTGTTTAGTCCCAGAGAAAAATCACACATAGATCTCTATAAGTTATAAAGCTGATTGGCCTAATAGCTCTCGCTGGAAGTATTGGCAGGATGAAAACCTTAACAAACAAGCCAGGCCAGTTCATGTTACAATTTTAAAAACCTATCAGTTTGAGTTAGCCTTCATGTGGTTTATGCCTAAGCTGTCACTATAAACTTCAGATAGACAGTGCTGTTTGTGTTTGAAAATGGCTCTAATGTTGTCTTTTTT
>NW_026069497.1:7176-9056 GCF_014885135.2 Alexandromys fortis
TGTCTAAAATAAAAATATACAAAATATTGATTCTGTATTTATGTTTTAATAAATAAAATATCATTATTGCTCTTGAGCAAAATCTATGGGACATTTCTCATATGTCAGCTCTTAGGCCCAAGAGGGAGACAGAATTAGAGAGGCTATAATTACAGTACCCTTCATTTCTCCAAAAGAAGTCTTTCTTTTATTTATTAAAAGAAGAAAGCAAACTTTTTCTTTTCATTTTACATATTATTGACAGTTCCCTCTCTCTCCACTCCAACCATTCCCTCCAAATTCCCCCACTACCCACTCCCATACACTCCTCAGGCACATTGCTTTGAAGAAGGTCCGCAAACACCTATTTGCTCAGATAAGTGTCCTATTAGCTCAGTGGGTGTGCCTATCCTATTCTCACTCCTCCCACTCCTCAAATGTACATTGAGAGTACAATGCCATACTCCATTGAGGGTCTCTGCTTCTATTCCCATCTGTTGCTGGATGAAAGTTCTATGGTGACAGTTAAGATATTCATCATTCTGACTACAGAGCAAGGCTAGTACGGGCACACACTCCTCTATTTTTTAGGGTTTCAGCTGCATTCATTCCTATGGATTCCTTGAAATTTATCTAGTGTTAGGTTCCTTGCTATCCCCATAAAATGTCATAATTGCTCTCTCAAACAAAATATCTCTTTCCTTGCCCTCATCTCTGTAATCTTTCATTTCAACTATCCCATTCCCACAAGTTCTCCCCCTTCCTCATCTCCCCTTCAACTCCAGGAGCACAGACACTGAGAACAACAATAAATAAATGGGACTACCTGAAACTGAGAAGCTTCTGTAAAGGAAAGGACACCGATAATAAGACAAAAAGGCAGCTTATTCACCAACCTCACATCAGACATAGGACTGATCTCCAGAATATATAAAGAACTTAAGAAAATAGACAACAAAATTTCAACTAATCAGCTTAAAATTGGTGTACAGAATTAAACAAAGAATTCTCAACAGCAGAATCTCAAAGGGCCATAAGACACTTAAATAAATGTTCAAATCCATAGCCATCAGGGAAATACAAATCAAAATGAATCTCAGATAATATCTTATACCAGTCAGAATGGCTAAGATCAAAAACACCAATGATGGCTTATGCTGGAGAGGATGTGGATTAAGGGGAATACATCGCCATTTCTATTGGCAATGTCAATTTCTACAACCATTCTGGAAATCAATATGGTAGTTTCTCAGAAAATTTGAAATCAACCTACCTCAGTACCCAGAAATACCACTCTTGGGCATTTAGCCAAAGGATGCTCAATCATACTCAAAGGACATTTGTTCAATATTTATAGCAGCATTTTTTTTTGTAATAGCTGAATCTGGAAACAACTTAGATGTTCCTCAACTGAAGAATGGATAAAGAAAATTTGAAACATGTACACAATGGTATATTACTCAATGGTAAAAAATGAAAACCTTGAAATTTGCATGCAAATGGATGAAACTCAAAAATCATGCTGAGGTAATCCAGACCCAGAAATATGTACATGGTATGTACTCACTCATGATTGGGGGTTACCGCTAAATCAAAGAACAAGGAGTCCATGACATTTGAGAAGCTAAGTAACAATCTAAATCCTAGGATAAATATCCATATATCCACCTGGAAAGGGGAAAGAGACAAGATCACCTAACAAATTGGGAGAATGTGGTTGGGGGAGAAGGGAAAGCCAAATGATCAAAAGCACAGCAGAACTTCAAAAAACAAAATATTAGCTGGTGCTGGCACTATAAGGGACAGCTAGTCCAGTTCAGGATTACTCTCTGCATAAACATAAATAAAAGATCACTATCTTCTAAGAAAACTCAGGAAATTTGTTTTATGTTAACTCTTCA
>NW_026069497.1:14776-15787 GCF_014885135.2 Alexandromys fortis
AAAAAAAAAAAAAATCAACAGGTACGGTCACTAGAGGGAGCAGTTAGTCCAAATCAGGTCTACTCTCTGAACTTTTGGGAGGTTTGGTTTATGACTTGTATGGCTGTGTCAATAATTCAGATGCTGAAGACAGTAAGTACTAGGTGACCACGTTCCCAAGCTGCTAAGAGCTGATATGACTGCTCTTCAGGCTGGAGAGGGAGAGGGAGGGGAGTGGGGGAGAGGGAGGGAATGGAAGAAGGCATAAACTTTTAATAATAATTAAAAAAAGTGAAAAAAAAAAGAGTGAAATCTGTTCCAGATCCACTGCCACTGAGTTCTGATGATACTCTTGATTGAAGATTGGATGTCTTACTAATGGTTTAGAAAGATTCCTTGTTTTCAGACTGGCATGGCAAGCAATATTGACTTTGTCTCCAAGAAAAACAGAGAGGATAGATTGAGACCAGGTCATTTAAATATCTTATCTGCTGAATGACAGGATAAAGAACTTATTTTATATTGTAATAAATCACAAGACTGTCTTATAGTGTTATACCACAATTTGATTTTCATAAAATAGTGAAGAGAACCTCAGAATTGAATTTCCCACACTCATCATTTTGTTTTGTCAGTCTTCCTTATTTTCAGTATTCTTACAGAAACATAGCAGTTTATAACTTTCTTTATTTACTTGTACCAGTACCATATAATTTATCATATATTTTCTCACACTAAAATAATGCATGTGAAGTAATAAGGCTGTATTGTAGGATATGATGTGCATATTCTCCTTTATGAGGTGTAGTCTGAGTACATTGCATCATTTTCTAAAATGATGTAAATTTTTATAATTTAAAAAGAAGTACATTATGTAAATATGAAAAAAAAGATTATTTAAAATCATTGTCAAACTGAAGAGTTAGTTGAATAAATAATATGGTAGTAATTTATGAAAGTGATTTTTGAAAATGTCCATATCTCTTGCCAGTGTTTTTCACAGATGAATTATGGCAGGTGAGTAAAGTCTAT
>NW_026069498.1:0-789 GCF_014885135.2 Alexandromys fortis
GATTTGCATTTCTCTGATGACTAAGGATGTTGAACATTTCCTTAAGTGTCTTTGAGCCATTTTAGATTCCTCTGTTGAGAGTTCTCTATTTAGGTTTGTACTCCATTTTTTATTGGATTATTTGTTCTTTTGATGACCAATTTCTTGAGTTATTTGTATATTTTGGAGATCATATCTCTGTCTGATGAGGGGTTAGTGAAGATCTTTTCCCATTCTGTAGGCTGTCGTTTTGTCTTGTTGACCATTTCCTTTGCTTTAGAGAAGCTTTTCAGTTTCAGGAGGTCTCATTTATTAATTGTTTTTTTTTTCCAGTGTCTGTGCTGCTGGGGTTATATTAAGGAAGTGGTCTCCTGGGCCAATGCATTTAAATGTACTTCCCACTTTCTGTTCTATAAGGTTCAGTGTGTCTGGCTTTATGTTAGGTCTTTGATCCATTTGGACTTGAGTTTTGTGCATGGCGATATATATGGGTCTATTTTCATTTTTCTACATGTTGATATTCAGTTATGCCAGCACCATTTGTTAAATATGCTTTCTTTTTTCCATTTGATATTTTTTGCTTCTTTGTCAAAAATCAGGTGTTCGAAGATGTGTGGATTGATATGTGGGTCTTGTATTCGGTTCCATTGGTCCTCCTGTCTGTTCTTATGCCAGTATCAGGCTGTTTTCAGTACTGTAGCTTTGAAGTCAGGGATTGTGATGCCTCCAGAAATTCTTTTATTGTACAGGATTGTTTTGGTTGGCTATCCTGGTTTTTTTTTTTTTTTTTTTTTTTTTTTTTTTTTTTTT
>NW_026069498.1:1081-4630 GCF_014885135.2 Alexandromys fortis
CCTTAGGTCTCTGTCTCTTGAGGGAAGGGGCAGCAAAGACTTCACTGTCTGAAGCACTGTGGGTGACTGTGGGGCTTTGGCCCAGGGGGAGCTGGGTACAAGGAAGTGCTCATGTGATGGTCACTGTGCAAATGCACACATTCACCCCTACAAACATACATGTTTATACATACACAGCACACATTTCACACATGCATGCACATATGCATTCATATACTCATGTGTTCTCACGTAAACATGCAACATCATACACATTAATAAAAATATACATATGCACATATACATACATATATGCACATATACTCATGAACAAATACATATACACATGTATTCATTTCTGCAGTGCACATTTAAATATTAATCTATATACAATATATATACACATATGTGCATGCTCATTTACACATTCATATGTGTATATACAATATAAATATATATCTAAAAGTGCATGTGTAATATACACACAAATATTGACAGGATGCACACACATATATGTATACACGTTCTTATTTATGCACATATACGATATACATTGCCATATATGGCATTCATGGTCAGATGCACATGCATAACATACTCTTATACACACATATTTTCTTCCTATCCCATTTTGCCCTGTAAAGAACATCTCAGAGATGATATTTGTTCACTAATAATGCACAACCAGTGTTACCTGAGAAGTGAGACGTGGAGTCCATATCCTACATCTGTCGGGAGCTCTTCAGCTTAGTCCCTCATTGGGTGCAGTCTGGGCTGGCTCTACCTGCCACAGACCTCCCAGATCAAAAAGGGTCCTTGTGCTGAGGCCTCTGGTCATCATCTCCTTCCTGTCACCCTGTGGTCTTGGCACATCTTAGCTAGTCTGTGTCACCTACCCCTCTTCCCAGCAGGTTTCTCTAAGACAAGCTCGTGATCAGCACGGTGGGGTGAAACTTGGTTTCTTGTGCCCTTGTCCTGCACCGCTGTCCCCACAGTGGATTCTCGGGAGCTCCAAGGACACAGCGACACTTAGTTTAGCTTCCCCATTGCAGTGTTGTCCTCCCATCCTCTTAGGTTCCAGTGATCAGACTCTGCCTCAGGGGAAAAGTGACTTTGCTTAGCTGTGAGGGAAGGTGTTAGTTTTCACACTGTGGTCATCCGTCATTTCTGGACACCCTTCCCCAAGGAAGGAGGTGAAATGTTGTCTATGTAAGTGGAAGGACCCTAGCTTGGACCAGACAGAATGTTACACTCGTGGACAACCCAGAGTCTTCATTGTCCACCTGCCAGAGACACCCTCCCTTGCCGTGCAAGCTCCCTGCTGAGTCTCCGAGGCCTCCTGAGAGGTCCTCTCAGCATTGCCTGTGGCAATGTCCCCAGCTGCTGCGACCTTGGGCAGCCACCCCCAGCTGCTGAGACCTTGGGCAGCCACCCCCAGCTGCTGAGACCTTGGGCAGCCACCCCCAGCTGCTGAGACCTTGGGCAGCCACCCCCAGCTGCTGTCCTCTGTGCTGTTCTATGTGCAGTGACTCCTGTGGAAGGTGTTTCTTCATGACTTGTTCCATGGAGACCTGTAGTCCTGCAGGGGTTTCTGCCAAGGAGGAAACATATGGAGGGAGAGAAGGGGAGGACTCTGGGAGGTTCCTAAACCTAAGGGACACCCTGCTGGAGTCTGTTCCTGCCTGTAAGCTATTTTGGGCCCCAAAGGATGCTAAGCTAAGCGGGGTCCAGGGAACACAGTCTCTCCTCGATGATGTCAAAGGTCCAGTGATATTCCCAGAAGGCAGGATTTACAGCTACAGTCACTTAGGAGACAGAACAGGACTTCTACCATAGCGCCTGCAGCAGGTCTGGGCTTCTACCATAGCGCCTGCAGCAGGTCTGGACTTCAGGTCTGGGCTTCTATCATAGCGCCTGCAGCGGGTCTGGGCTTCTACCATAGCACCTGAGTCGGGTCTGGGTTTCTACCATAGCGCCTGCAGCAGGTCTGGACTTCAGGTCTGGGCTTCTATCTATCATAGAGCCTGCAGCGGGTCTGGGCTTCTATCATAGAGCCTGCAGCGGGTCTGGGCTTCTATCATAGAGCCTGCAGCGGGTCTGGGCTTCTATCATAGCGCCTGCAGCGGGTCTGGGCTTCATTTCCTTGATTGCTATTTGACAGAGGAGGGCACACTTGGGCAGGTGCCTTGGGGTATATAAGAAAGCAAGCTGAGCCAACAGGCTATTGGGAGCAAGCCACTAAGCAGCTCTCCTTCAGTCTCTGCCTCAGTCCCTGCCCAGATTCCTGCCTTGAGTTCCTGCCCTGACTGCCCTTGGTGATAAACTGCAGCCCAAGGAGAAATGAGCCCTCTCCTCCCCAGGTTTCTCTTGGTCATGGTGTTTATCACAGAAGTAGGTGAGCAAACCAAACAACTCCTATTCTGGATACTTCCCATCAACAGAATCGTATAAGGTCTCTTGCCTTGGCCTCTCTCAATCAACATGTTTCCAAAATTCTCTCAATTCCTAGAATGTGTCATATGTCAAAATGATTCCATCTCTTCTTACTTCTGAGTAGTTCACCATGGATATATATTGTATTTTGTCTCTTCAGTTATCCCCTGGTGGAGATTTGAGCCACTTCTACTTTGGGGACACTACAAACATTGCTCCTCTGAACACTTGTGTAGGTTTTCATGTAAATGTGTATTTTCCTTTGTGTTGAATATATTGCAAGGAGTAGAATTCCTTAGCCAAGCAGTGATTCTATTTAATATTTAGGGAATCGCTGTGACCTTTTCTAAGTTCTGTATCATTTTCTAGTCCCATCACCAATGCACAAAGCTTCTGATTTATCCATACCCTCACCCAGATTCTTTGCCTTTTACTTTAACCATAGCAGTGTGCATGGACTATATATCATCATACATACATACCAGTGTGCATGGACTGTATATCATCATACATACATACCAGTGTGCATGGACTATATATTATTATACATACATACATACCAGTATGCATGGACTATATATCATCATACATACATACCAGTGTGCATGGACTGCATATCATCATACATACATACCAGTGTGCTTGGACTGTATATCATTATACATACATACTATACACATATACCAGTGTATATGGACTGTATATCACTATAGTTTTGGTTGTTGTGGTGGTGTGAACAGATATGGCTCCCATAGACTCATTTGTCTGAATGCTTAACCCACGGGAGTGGCACTATTAGGAAGCGTGTCTTTGTTGAAGTAGGTGTGGCCTTGTTGGAGGAAGTGTATCACTGTGGGGGTGGACTTTAAGGTCCCACATGCTCAAGCCACGCCCAGTGTGGTTCATAGTCTCCTGCTGCCTGTGAATCAAGATGTAGAACTCTCAGCTCCTCCAGTACTGTGTCTTCCCGCACACCACCATGTGTCCCACCATGATGATAATGGACTGAACCTCTGAAACTGTAAGCCACCCCAATTAAATGTTTTTTTAAATATTTATTTATTATGCATACAATATTCTGTCTGTGTGTATGTCTGCAGGCCAGAAGAGGGCACCAGACCTCATTACAGATGGTTG
>NW_026069499.1:0-1981 GCF_014885135.2 Alexandromys fortis
TGTGTGTGTGTGTGTGTGTGTGGTGTGCATGTCCCTGCAGTCTATTGTTCTGTTTAACAAGCTGAAGACCCTTACTAACATATTCCATCTTTTCTGAATTTGAGGACCTAAACCCAGAGCTTGGCAGGCAAGTGCCTACCACTCAGCTAAATTTCCAAGTCCCAGATTCTTTTGAATGTAATATTGGGTTAAAATCTATTCATATTAAATTAGAATTTGGAGGTTGAGGTTTTCCTGTAAACAGAACAATTGTTATACTAATTTCGAAGCTTTATATCCATAAAATGCTGTATCTGATAGCAGTTGGTTATTGTGGTTTTTCTGGTTGGAAGGAGAATGGGGCTGAGGACTGCAGTCAGAATGATTTTATTTCGGCCAGATAGAGAGCTTGTTCATAATGTAATAGACATAAAGGGGAACCAAGAGTGGTTTCCAGGGATTCAAGCTAAACTGGTGAATATCGAAGGGAATTGGAATGCAGTCCCCCGGCTGCTGTTCCTCAGTCTTTGAGTAGAACTGTGAGTGAGACCGTCATGTGGTAGAGTGCTTGTCCAAGGCCTGCTTTCTGTCTACAAAGTCTTGGCTGAGTAAATCAGAGTGGATTCCTCAGAGTGGATTCCTCATTGACTTTCTATTTGTTCATAATAAACTAAGGATATTTCATTATAAAATATCAAGAAGAAGTATATGTTGTCATGTTTTCTAAACGTAGAGCTATGAACAGGTGAGATGCTGTGGCAAGTTTACCTGGCATCCAGCAATTTGCATTGATGGGGGGTGGGGACAGTTATGGCTGAAATCTAAGGCTATATTTTTAAGGTTGTGACATTTTGGGTCTATTGATAAGCCAGATGTTCCCAACCTCAGTCACACGTGATCTAAGGAGTCATCTTTTTCTTTCTCTAGAAATCAGCATTTCAGGGGTTCTTTCCAGATGTGCGGTACTCAGTGCACTGAGATCAAACCCTCACTGTTCGTTACACAGGCAAGAGCGGAGAGGCTGCCATCGCCATCAAAACTAAACTGGATGTAGTGTCTCACACTCGTAGCCAGCACTCAGGAGGCCGAGGCAGGGAAATCAAGCTCCAGGCTAGCCTAGGAAACAGACTAAGACCTGATCCCAAACAAAACAAAATAAAAAACTAACTAAATAAATAAATAATGCACCCTGCTTCCACCTAACAAAGACCAGCAAGGGGGGGGGGGGCACTGGGAGCCAGTGAAACAAGCCACAAGTTTAAAAACATGAGAAGCTGTGTCTCAAACTCATGATCCTCCTGCCTCAGCCTCTTGCACTTCCACATCCAACTCCTGTAGGATGAGAATGCATTGACCATTCCTGAAAACCACTCTCAAAAATGTCATCTTTGAGCTGACAATAGGGTTCACTGGGTAAAGGCACCAAACCTGAAGACATAAGTCTGATCCCCAGGAGTCATGTGCTTGGACCATTGTTTAAGATTTAATAGTGAGCATATATTATATATAGAAAAACATATAATTTCTCAAGTTTTTCAACATTTGCTTTGTCTTACTGAGAGAATGGTGGTGAAAAGTCATGAACCTTCCATGTTTATCACACCTGAGACAGAGTGACTAGGATGGGGGAAGCCATCTCTTTTTTATTCTCAGTTGACTATGAGTTTATAACAAAGTAACATGCAATAAAAATGTACACAATTTATTAGCATTGCATTGCTAACAAAGAAAAGAACCTTAAAATCTATTTAGCTCAGATTTAAGAAAAATTCTATTTAGACACAACAAATCTATTTACAAATATTCATCTTGTATTAAAGTTTAGACAGTGTTCAATACAGATTTATGCCTGGCAGTTACAGCGTTTTCATATCACATCTGATTCTTGGACTATACAACCCCATTTCCCTAATAACAGGAAAGGTGTGTGTGTGTGTGTGTGAGAGAGAGAGAGAGAGAGAGAGAGAGAGAGAGAGAGAGAGAGAGAGAGAGAGAGAGAGAG
>NW_026069499.1:5827-7531 GCF_014885135.2 Alexandromys fortis
ACACACACACACACACACACACAAACACCTATATTCTAAATTTACATGTACTGAACATCTCGAGTACACACTGACACCTTAAATTTTACTCTTACACCACAAGTTTTATTCTACAGCTATTTCTTTTGTACATTTAGTTCCTTATGTATAAGTATTAAATGAATCTCCAATTAGGCCCTACATTTCTGATAGACTGTATGTATGGCCTGTATAAAACCAATCTCAATCCCAACATGGGGGTTTTGCTTCTTTCCCCATGCTAAAGCTTTGGTACCAATGAGGTACTCTTTTTATGTGTGACTTCATTGTTTTGCTATGACACTAGGGACACATACAATTTACCCTTCTATGTGTACTCCCTACTCTGTCCCTAAATAACTTGTAGCAAGCTTTCTTGTAGGACTATCTTTTGATTGCCTGTTCCCAAATAGTGCCATGGAGAGTTACTAATAATTATGGAAGCTTGGTCTTTAGATTAGGCTTATTTACAACTAACTCTTACAATTTATTAAGCCATAATTTTAATCTATGTTCTGCCACATGACTTGGCACATCTACTTTGCTCCAAGTCTGCCAGTGAAATCTGTGCACTTAGATTCTTCCTCTTTTTTCTCTCTTTCCCCAGAAATCCTGTCTATCCTCTCCTGTATAACTATTGGCCATTTGGTGTTTTATTAAACCAATCAGAAGGTGCCGTGACAAAGACACATCTTCACAATGTTAACAAATATTCCACAACAACACTAGTGACTGACTTAGGGCTATCATTACTCTCTAGATGCCTAACTTGTAAAATAAGGTTGATAACATGAAAATGTTGACCTCACAGGTTTGTTATGGGCATGCCAGGGGATAAGGTATACAAAGTGTTCTGCACATGCCTGCAACATCTTATGTGTTTATATAACATTAGTTATTAACCTAATTCTAAACTATTATTAGAGCAAAGGCTGATACTGGATGTTCATTTAAGACTTTATTGTTGGTCTAAGTTTTCTTAAACCCATGGAAGAATTCAACGCAGCTAAAGCAACTTTATCTCTAAATAGTTGGGCCTCCAATAGGGCCAAGTAGATCTTCCCCTTGAAGTCAAAGAGTTGGTGGATGGGAATTGAAACCACTTTAAAAATCAACCCCAAGGTTGTGATGGTGGCACTCTATTGCTGTGTATGATTTCAACTCAGGATAAAAGCACTAGAGTGCTGATGACATTTATGGAAAGCACATAGGTAAAGAGAAACTCATCTCTTTCCTCTCTTCAGTCACAAGGGTAAAAACTGATCAATGCTTACCATTGCTGTGTGGCCATTGAAAGAAAAGGAAGGGACATCTAGATTCATGGAACTGGCAATTTTATAAGTATTTTAAAGCATGATTCTTAAATACTGATATCCATACAAAATAATCTTTAAGATGCCCACTTTAGTCCTTAAGTAGCAACCTAGACATACACTCTTGACTAGATTTAAAGGAATTATATTTTTATTAACTCAAGAAATACTAACTTTCCCATATTTTGATATAGATCTGTACTCTTGATGTGGAAATCTATATATAGAAATCACGTTAAAGTGGGTTATATGACAACTATACCATGTAATGCAAAAAAAAAAACTTCATCAAAATGTTTAAACTGATGACATGAACACTTTATGGTATGGCTAAAGGGAAGGTATTTGTTGTAGATAGGAGAGAGAGAGAGAG
>NW_026069500.1:0-2663 GCF_014885135.2 Alexandromys fortis
ACACACACACACACACACACGTGCGTGCGCGCACGCTTGAGCATGGGTTCATACTTAAATACAGCTGAAACAGAGGATGGTGCATGGTGCCGTTTGTATTTTTTTTAATCACAATTTTTTTTAGCCTGTACTGAAGATTGAACTGCGGCTTCATGCATACCAAGAAGACCACTCAGCAACCTTATCAGCCCTTCTCTTCCTTTCTTCCTTCCTTCTTTCTTCCTTCCTTCTTTCTTCCTTCCTCCTTTCTTTCTTTCTTTCTTTCTTTCTTTCTCTTTTCCTTTTGGACATCAACCTACATTTACTTTTACTACATAAAATGCAAAGCTTTTACTGTACATTTTTTTTAATAAATTGGAGAAAAAAATGTTCAGGAATTTTCCAGAAATGATAAGCTACAACTGTTTCATTTGGGAAACCGCAGCGTGTCCCTGGCAAAAAGAAACTCATATCAAGACGTATCATATTTACATAAAACCATGTTCCAGAGAGAAAATGCTAGAGCAGTTGATGTGAAGCTGTCACTTAGAGAAGAGGGACTGGGCAGCCAGGGATTTCTCAGCAGCATAAGGAAAAGCAAAGCAGAGAAGTGTAAGTTCTTCAAAGGACCAAGACAAAAACCAAACCTACCTCACGTGTACCTCATAAAAAATAATCCCACAGAAATGAACGTGGAATGAGAAAAGTTTCAAGTAACTAAAAACTGGACTGTTGGGCATGGTGACTCAGGCCTGTAATCTGAGCACCTGGGAGACTGAGGCAGGAGGATTGCCATACGTTCAAGGTCCCCTGGGCTACTAGTGAGAACCAAATAAATAAATAAATAAAGCAATAATTTCAGTGAGCAGAGTAAACTCTTTCGGTTAAAAATGAATATGGACCTGGGGTGCAGCTCAGTGATACCAAGCTTGCCTAGCATGCGTGAAACACTATAAGCAAGGTAGGGAATGTCAACACAGGAGGAATTTCCTTTAAGGACTTTAAAAGCCCACTCTCTTTGCTATTTACAAGACAAACACTAGAACATGAAAAGCAAAGAGAAGGCTGAGGGTGTAGCTCTGTGGAAGAGTATGTAGCTAGAATGTATGAGATTTTGTGTTTCATAGCCAGCACTACCAAAGTGGGCAGGGGGAGGAAGGAAGGAAGGAAGGAAGGGAGGAAGGAAGGAAGGAAGGAAGGAAGGAAGGAAGGAAGGAAGGAAGGAAGGCAGGCAGAGTGAGAAATGTACTCACTGAAAGCTGGTTTACCTGTATTAATATCTGATAAAAACTCATGGCAATAGTTCTCAACCTTCATGATGCTACAGCCCTTTAATACAGTTCCTCATGCTGTGGTGACCTCAACCATAAATTATTTTAATTGCTACTATATAACTGTAATTTTGCTACTGTTATGAATCCTAATATAAATATCTGTTATGTGACCCCTGTGAGAGGGTTGCTCAATCCTCAAAGGGGCCACGACTCACAGGTTAAGAACCCCTGCTTTATGGAAATAAATGGGGCACTATATGACCTTCATTTCTTTTTCTTAAAGATACACAAACATCTAAAGTCTTACATAACTAATAACATTGCTGTAAACTATATAAAGTTTTTAAAAATACAGAATGACATAACAAATTAAATAGAAGTAACAATTTCTATCATACCAGTTTCATTAGTTAACATGACAGCTATCCAAAATATCAATAAGGGATTATTCCAACACCATAGGCTTCAAACTGATTGCATATAAACACAGTCTTTGCTCACATAGATTACTCTTAACAAAAACTGGAGCATGTTAAGCATACACCACATCATCAATTATGCTCTAATGTGTTGAAATCAGTTCCCCACTAATCATAAAACAATGAAACTACATATCAGTTGTTTCCAGGATGAACATAGATGCATTGAGAAAAAGTGAGAAAGAACTCATAAGAGCGGAAGGGCCTCCAAGGAATAAATACCTCCCACCTCAAATCTTTTTTTTAAATATTTATTTATTTATTTATTTATTTATTTATTATGTATACGATATTCTGTCTGTGTGTATATCTGCAGGCCAGAAGAGGGCACCAGACCTCATTACAGATGGTTGTGAGCCACCATGTGGTTGCTGGGAATTGAACTCAGGACCTTTGGAAGAGCAGGCAATGCTCTTAACCACTGAGCCATCTCTCCAGCCCCCCCCACCTCAAATCTTAAAGATCGATTTATGAGGTGCCTTCAAATGTTAAGAGCCTGGGTGGTGATTAGGTCCACTCTTGTGTATGCTTATGACTCTAAACAGTGCTTTTCCACTGTGCTAAAACATACTGCCAGCTGTCCTCATTTCAGACTAAGATTTTTTTGTCACATCAAACACCGAGTTCCCAATCAACCCTCAGAACAGCCTTGGTCATCACAGACACCCTTTTACTCAGCGTTTCTCGGTAACAGCCCTTGTACTGGAAATTCAAAGACCACAATTTGAGGGGCGAGGCTGACAGAGGTGCCTAGCACTCTCTCTCCACACTTTATTATGTGGGCGTCATAAAAAAACGAGGCTTCCACACCGACCGTAGCCCCACCTTGTCCTACCAGCCTTAAAGTTAGCAAAGAGGGTGAAGGCAGAGGCTGATGATGCTGGCTTCATTTCTGATTTCATATTCCTTGGACACTGAGGGTAGACGAACA
>NW_026069500.1:6222-7542 GCF_014885135.2 Alexandromys fortis
TTACTATATCCCCCCCCCCAAAAAAAAGAAAAGAAAATGAAGAGGACCGGTAGAGCGATGGACGAGGAGGGAGGAGCAGAGTGACGGCAGATGTTAATGAGGCCGGGTTAGCGTCTCTCCAAACAGTAATGAAGAACAAACTAAAAGAGGAAGGGGCGGGGGAGGGGAGGCAGTAACTTAAAGACCCTAACGCCTCAGGCTCTCAGGAGCAAATGGCCCTCCAAACAGAAGGTCCAGGCAAATGACTCTGAGCTCCTAAAGGACCCCAGGGTGCTAAGAGGCCACACCTTCCTTCTCTATTGAGATGTTAAGCGGTAATGAATGGGAAGAAACACTCCCTGGGATCACCAGACTGGGCATCTCGACGTCTTTAATATGGAAGTCAATACGGTCCACGCTGCTGGTACCGGTAACGAGCTCCAGCATTTTCATTTCCTTTGATCAAAGGGTGGCTGAACTGTGGGTCACATCTCTCCAAAACTGTCAGGGCAGGAGAGAGGTAGCTAAGGTGCTTCTTTCTCCCGGCTTCAGGGATAAGTAAGGAAGAAATATTACGTATACAGAGAATTAGCAAATCCAGGGCACCCCAGATTTTGTATAGCCTAAATTATATCTGTGTGTTTCCCTATTTCTCTGTGTCTCTCTGTCTGTGACTCTCTCTCCCTCTCCCTCTCTCTGTATATATGTGTGTGTGTGTGTGTGTGTGTGTGTGTTTTAACATAATCTCAATGCATAGCTCAGGCTGTCTCTGAATACAAGATCCTCCAGCTTCCATGTTGCTGTGCTGGAATGTATGTGGCTTTTTATGGAAGAGAATACCAAGTTATAAATTCAAAGTCCATAGATTGCTCCCCTTACAAAGGAGCGGCCCTGAGTCTTCAGTGCCATTGCCCTCATAGTACATCTATCTCTGCATCACTAATAATTTTGCTTTGTTTTGTTTCTTATCCCATCCATCCATCAAACTTGTATCATGTATCATAGGTCATAGGACATGGACAGTGTCCTTATTAGTTTTTGTCAACTTATTCAAGCCTAGGCAACCTTGGGACGAGAAGATCTCCATTAAGAAATGTCCTCCATCGGATTGGCCTGTGGACACAATTGTGGGGCATTTTCTAAATTGCTAATTAATGAAGGAGGGCCCAGTCCACTGTAAGTAGTACAACTCTTAGGCAAGTGGACCTGGGCCTGGGGTGTATATGAAAGGAAAAATAGCTGAGCATAACCAGGAAGCAGCATTGCTCCATGGTCTCGGCTTCAGTTGTGGCCTCAAGGTTCCTGCCTTGAACTTCTGCCCTGGCTTCCTTCAGTGTTGGG
>NW_026069501.1:0-1425 GCF_014885135.2 Alexandromys fortis
ATTCTGCGTAGCCCACGAGCTGGCTTACCAGGGAGGATCTTAACCTGCGTCTGTCTGGAGCGGGAGCATCATGGAGACTCCCCACCAAGACTCCTTCTCCCAGAATTCTCCTGTTTTCTCCACCCACCTAAGGGTGGGCCTTATCAAGGGGCCTAGGCAGTTTTTTTATTAATAAGAAATCACTCCCACATCATTACGGTAAGTGTTAGGGTTAGGGTTAGTGTTACGTAAGGGTTAGGTTTTAGTTAGGGTTAGCCTTAGGGTTAGAGTTAGGGTTAGGGTTAGTTTTAGGGGTAGGGTTAGGGTTAGCATTAACGTTAGCGTCAGGGTTAGTGTTGGTTTGGGTAAAGGTTAGCGTTAGGTTTAGGGTTAGTGTTAGGTTAAAGGTTAGGTTTAGGTTTAGGGTTTAGGTTATATTTTTTGATTACTGGTTACTGCCTAGCGTTACTCTTTCCAGGTTTCTGGTTAGGGTTACTGGTTACTTGTTAGGGTTAGGGATAGGGTAAGCTTAGGGTTAGGGTTATCTTATATGATACTGGTTACTGGTCAGTTTTACTGTTTACTGGTTAGGTTTAGTATTAGCATTAGGGTTAGGGTTTTTAAGGACAGGGCTAGGGTTAGGGATAGCTTTAGGGTTAGGGTTTGGGTTAGTATTACGGTAAGGGTTAGAATTAGGGTTAGGTTTAGGTTTAGGGTTAGTGTCACAGTGAGGATTAAGTTTTGGGTTTGCGTTAGGGTTAGTGTTCAGGTAGGGTTTAGGGTTAGTGTTAGCGTTAGGTTTAGTGTTAGGTTTAGAGTTAGGGTTAGCTTTAAGGTTAGGATTAGTGTTAGGGTAACGGTTAGGGTTATCGTTAGGGTTAGGTTTAACTTTAGAGTTATGATTATGTTTCGGCTTAGGTTCAAGGTTATGTTTAGCGTTAGGGTTAGGGTTAGGTTTAAGTTTAGGTTAGGTTTAGGATTACTGTTAGGCTAAGGATTGGGGTTAGGGTTAGGGTTAGGTTTAGTTTTAGAGTTTTGCCAGCACAATTTGTTGAAGATGCTTTCTTTTTTTATTGTATACTTTTAGCTCCTTTATCGAAAATCAGGTGTTCATAGGTTTGTGGGTTAAAGTCATTGTCTTCTATACGATTCCATTGGTCGTCTTTTCTGTTTTTATGCCAATACCAAGCTGTTTTCAATACTGTAGCTCTGTAATAGAGTTTGAAGTCAGGGATGGTAATGACTCCAGATGTTCCTTTCTTTTATAAGATTGTTTTGGTATCCTGGGCTTTTTGTTTTTCCATATAAAGTTGATTATTGTATTCTCCAGATCTGTGAAGAATTTTGATGGGATTTTGAATCTACAGATTGCTTTTGGTAGAATTGCCATTTTTTACTATGTTGATCCTCCCAATCCAAGAGCAAGGGAGACCCTTCCACTTTCTG
>NW_026069501.1:4044-4654 GCF_014885135.2 Alexandromys fortis
TTTTTGGAGTTGATCTTGTATCCTGCCACATTACTAAAGGTGTTTATCAGCTGTAGGAGTTCTTTGGTAGAGTTTTTGGGGTTGCTTATGTATACTATCATATCATCTACAAATAACGAAAGCTTAAATTCTTCCTTTCCAATACGAATCCCCTTGATCTCCTAATGTTGTCTTATTGCTATTGCTAGAACTTCAAGCATTATATTGAAGAGGTATGGAGAGAGTGGACACGGCTTTGAGTTTTTCTCCATTTAATTTAATGTTAGCTGTCTGTTTTCTGTAGATAGCTTTTATTATATTTAGGTATGACCCTTGTATCCCTAGTCTCTCCAAGACCTTTATGATAAAGGGGTGTTGAATTTTGTCGAATGCTTTTTCAGCATCTAATGAAATGATCATATGGTTTATTCTTTCAGTCTATTTATATGGTGGATTACATTGATATATTTGCATATGTTGAATCCACAGACTGGGAGAATTTCTTCACCAACCACGCAGGTTAGCATTAGCGATAGGACTTTAGGTTAGGTTTAGGATTAGTGTTAGGGTTAGGGTTAGCCTTAGGGTTAGGGTTAGCAATAGGTTTAGGGTTAGGATTAGTGTTAATGTA
>NW_026069502.1:0-7573 GCF_014885135.2 Alexandromys fortis
GGAGGAGGACTTGATTGGGGGAGGGGGAGGGAAAGGGGAGGCGGCGGTGGGGAAGAGACGGAAATCTTTAATAAATAAATTAATTAATTAAAAAAATAAATAAAACCTCTTTCCCCCCCTACTGCAGCTTCCAGGGATAGCACTGGCGTGCCTCTCTTCTTCATGTTTAAACTCCCACACTTCCCTGTATAATTCCAGATCTCCCTGCAACCGCTTGATGGTGAAATGGTTGTGTACTTTTAACAGCTTTTAAAAAAATACAGAAGCATTTTTATTTGTGTTTTAGTGTTTAGTCCATTATTATGAGTAAGTATAACGTAACAAAATTTGAAAATTAAGTAAAATAACGCTTTAGTAAATGGAAAAATTATTCTTGTCTTATTAAGCATTTTATTGAGAATAATGAAAGCTGGTAATTTTAGAATTGTATTATGTTTTAGATACAGAATTGCTAATCAGTTTACAGCCATTATATGATTTAATATTTAGGAAAACATAGGAAATAGATGATATTATTATCTCCATTTTTATGGATATTGAAACTGAGAACAAGAGATAAATTATATAAACATTTTTTAGGATGGAACCACGAATTTAAAACCAGAACTTTAAACAAAAAAGTCTTACTTCTTTGTCTTATATGTTCAGATACAGTAATTAATCTTCATTTTCTATTCATTTTTCTGCAAACATAGTCAAGGAAACAAAATATTAAATACTCAAAACTGCATGTTTACATATATAGACACTAAAAAAGTTTTACACTGACAGACTTAGAGACATTTAATCAGTAATGAGACAACCCGATAGTCCTCAGTTGTTGGAAGAAATTTCTGTCTGCATTACTTATATGTTCTAACAAGTACCTTCTGTCATATACGGTACTATTTTGCTACTTCGCATTGGAGGTCAAATTACGATATGCAAAGTAAATTATTTTTTTGAGAGGTCTTATGTTCTTAGTTTCCAAAACGCTTATTCACTTTTGCCTGTCTTAAAATAATTAAACTGCATTTTGCATTAATATTAATTCTGTAAACGACTAGAATTTGTTTAGTGCCTTCTGTATACCAAGTATAGATTTGGACTATAGCAATGAGAAAAACAAGACCTCCACATTCTTGGAACCCACGTTCGAAACTCTTCATTTGATTGGGTTTTGAATTGGAACGTGGCTGACCTTCCTGGTGTAATCTATGATAGACCACTTAGGCAGAAGGGCAGAGTCTTGCTGGGATGTAGGATAGTTGGGAGTCCTGGACAAGAAGCTTTGAGTTGTGTCCAGCATGTCGAGATAGATCTCCCTTTTACTCGACTTTGTAAAGAATAGAAATGGCAGGCACCAAGGTATTATCTGAATCAGTTTTATGTGTTTGTCATGTTTGTACACTTTATTTTTCTTGATGCTACTTATTAGTATTTAAGACATTGAATGATTTTACTATTAAAAATTAAATAGACTAATTAGCATTTTCATTTTTTCTCTTCCATAGATTTAACTCCTATTATACTATTTTTTCATTTTATATGCCTTCTCTTCCACTTTAGATTATTGTTCATTGACCTGAAAATATTCTGTAGTTATGTGAAGAATTTTACTGTAAGCATGGTCTTTTAATCTTTTGTAATCACTACAGAATACATGTTACAGAAAAATATAATTCAGAATGACTTAGAAAATGTAACTATCAGGCAGTCTCTGATATTATTTGAAGCAAGCCAGGATCTAAGGTCCAGTTAATAAACCCGTGTCTGTCTGTCTGTTTGTCTATCTGTCTAGATCTATCCCTAATGATAAGGGATTCTTTTACTGTGAATCATTGTGCTCTGTTTATTTATACTTGACATAAACCTCAGATAGTGTAATATCTATATTATATAGAAAGTGCTCATCAATAGAAGAGTAAAGCAAAGGTCGGGAATGTTCGCAGCATTTGACTCAAGTGCAGCCATGTATATTCTACACATTAATCTCCTGCAGCTTTCTGGGAATTTTTAAATATTTTTAAAATGGGAACTAAAAGTAGACCTAGTAGAATTGAAATTATCATATATAAAGTATCATGCTACTACTGTAAAATAATGATATTTTTATTGAAATAAAAAATGTGAACATTTACATGATGGCCACATAGCATTTTTGAAAAATAATCATGTTGAAATTATGAATGAAAAATGCAATCATTTAGACTAAGATACATCATGAATTTAATATCACATTACACAACAGGGAAGAAATTTGGTGAGCTGAAAGTGAGGGCAGATGAAATGTTGATAATAGCATAAAAATGGGAAGAGCTGATGGGAGGGCATCATGCATTTGATTAGAGGTGTAGGGCATAATAAAGAGCATAAGCCATATTTGATACGAAAATGTCTGAAAGTTTTCTAGAACCATTGAAAAAGTTCAATGTAATGATCCAAGGAATCATAGTTAGGTTTAATAAAAGAAGAAAACAATGGAGAAAGTGGAGCACACTTAGGCAGAGAAATAAAAGAGAAAAGGGTGCACATAACCTTCAGTAGATATTTTTCATATTTTTCTATTTATTTTTGAGATTATAATTCCATAATTTCCATCCTCTTCCTACCGTCCAATCCTTCTCATATATTTCTCCTTGTTCTTTTTCAAATTCATGTCTCTTTTTCATGAAATGTTGTTGCATGCATGTATGAGTGTGTATATACCTAACACTGAATACCTAACAACAGCCTGCTCTCTCTGTATAATGTTATTGTATGCAAGTTTTCAGGCAGACCATTTATTATTGGATAACCAATCGGTGTGCTCTCCACTTAGGAGGACGATTCCTCCTGCTCACAACACTTCTTTGTTGCCTGCAGTTCTTTGCCTAGAGTTGAGGCCTGGCGGTCTTCTCTCCTTCCTCTTTGGCATGTCAGCTGCTGTTGTCCTTGGTCACCTCATGTTTAGGCAGTCATGTTGGGGAGACTTTATCAATATCAAAAATGCTGATGGAAGTCTGGATACAATACAATGTACTCAGTATACCAAATGAAAATGACAATGAATCATACATTTATAGTCAGCGAAAATGTCCTTAAAGCAAACTGCGGGATATAATCAGTTTTAGAAAAAAAAAAGATATACAAAATCCTCCAGAGTTTGTCACTAGAAAAGTCCGTTAAAGGCATCTTCTATGTAAGGAGAATATTAACCCAGAGAATCAGGAAACGGTAAAGAGCAATGAGGGTGATACATGTGTAAATAAATCTAAATGAACTTTGACCTCATAAAATAATGCTGAAATTGAGTAAATTGAATGGAGGAATGTATAGACAAAAAAAAAAAAGATACAGCGGAATGCTAAATGAAGTGAAATTGGGTCTTTAGAATTATCTAAAGAGGGTCATCGGACTTTGACAAGTAGGAATGCATGGTGTAAGAGCAGAAAACTATAATAATAGTGATAGAATTGAAATGCTGATTAAAAATAACACTTGGATGTAAGATTGTGCAGTCACAGCCAAATATCCTGTTAGTGACATAAATTAAAAACTGATAAATATACGTGTTTAGTGACAACGACTGTCAGACTGTTTTGAAAATGCAGCCATGCCCTAGTTTCAAAGGATTATGTAAATATTAGGATGTGCAGAGTTTGAAAGAAAAAACACAGGAGATGGTATGCTTATTCCCAGTAGGTAGTGACAGAGTTCAGGCCCATATGACAGTCCTCTCTTGTCAGCTTCAGTTCCCTGTTCTCATGGAAGGTCCATGCTGCGTTCCATAGTAACTATAGTTATCTGTATTCCCACCAATGGTGCGGATACCTTTTGCTCCAGACTTTATTATTTTCAGATTTTTAAAAATGTAATAGTTGTTAAGGGATAAGATGCAACGTCAGTGCGGTTTTGATTAGCAGTTCCTTGATGTCTCGATTTGATTCAATACATTTGTGGGTGTTTATATTGCTCCACTTGAGAAGCGTATGTTCATTTTTGGTAGTTTTAAAACTGAATTACTTGTTCTTTGCTGTTTATTTTATTTTTTTTGGTATGCTTATAATAGAAATAGACTTGCCTTACCTTCCTCCTTCCATTTCCTATCTCCAGCCCCTACCAGGAATCTTCCTTCTAACTTCTCCTATGTGCTCTCCCAATCTCAAGTTGATAGCCTCTTTTCTTTGAGTATATCTATATATATCTTTATATACATATATTATTTATATGCATATATAACTTACATATGTTACACATATTCATATGCATATATAAATGTGCATGTATGTATTTTTGTGTGTGTGAGTACAAATATATAAAAATATAACCTACTGAGTTATATCATCTCAGGAACGGGCTAATTGTCCTTCTTCCAGTAGTTATTAGTTGCTTTTAGTTCTTTGTCTAGAGGTGGAATTGTACAAAGTTGCCCCCGTTCCCCATCAATATTTGCATTAACAGTCCCACCATTCCAGCGCTGTTTATCCAGATGTTTCTAGGGGAGATTGTTTAGCTACAGACTTCCTAGCGTTCTTGCTGTTAGAGCCTTTCAGCCAGCCCCTCTTCCGTGATGTTCTTTTAGCCGTAGATGCAGGAGCAGTGCTATTGATGGATCCATTAGATCTTTGTTATTTTTAAAAAGAAGGTTGTACTTCTGTATTTAGTAATGTGTGTGTATGTGTACACATGAACAATTAATGAAAAAATAGATTATGAATTTGTAAAAAATAGTTGGGTGGTGTGTATCGGAGAGCTTGGGAGAGAAGGGGAGAAATGTGGGTTACTACACCAAAACAAAACTCCAGCGTGGAACTATCCTTTAATCATTTGATGTTTCATGAATGTTCAGATAAAAAATTATGAGTATCAGATCTACATAGAAACCATCCAGCTATCAAAATTATAAAAATAACATGGATCCCCAAGAAGTGTGTTGGAGGTAGGCTCCTTGGTTGTTCCCGGCTGCTTGGCTGCTCACAAAATAATCACACAGTGTAATTAAAACACTGCTTGGTCCATTAGCTCTAGCTCCTTATTGGCTAACTCATCTATTAATTTAACCCATTTCTATTAATCTTTACATCGCCATGAGGCTGTGGCTTACCAGGTAAAATTCTTAGCGACTGTCTCCAGCGGCTCCATGGCTTCTCCCTCTCCACCTTCCTTCTCCCAGCATTCAGTTCAGTTTTTCCCGCCTACCTAAGTTCTGCCCTATCAACAGGCCAAGGCAGTTTCTTTATTCATTAATGGTAACCACATCAAAAGTGCTGCTCTGTTTGCCCAGAATGATATTAGAAAATAATTTTAGACAACCTGATTTTATACAACTTCATAATAGTCTGAGGTAAGGTTACATTGCTACAATAATCAATAAATAATCATTTCTACAATAATCAATAAATGTTAATAAAAGAGGAAAAAAGTGGACTGGAGATATTGCTTAATAATAAAGTAATTGCTTTGTGTGCATGAAGCCTTCAGTTTAATTCCTAGCCCCACATATATTCTTTTTCAAGTACCTCATGTATTGATTTCAATCATTACTGCTATAAACACTTGGGAGCTTTTCCTGCATCAGTGTAATATGTTCTGAGATTGTCATTCCTCTGATCATATTTTCTATCGGGTTATGTCTTGCAATGTGTTTGAGAATTAAATGTTTAAATTTATTGTCATTAAAATTGGAAATGTGAGTAAAAGCTCATACAGATTCATGTATCAGTTTATATATTTGTATATTTGTTATTCATTTTACATATTACCTATTTATCAATCTTTTGTTATCTGTACAGGTTTTTTGTTATTCAGTGAACTGTTTCTTCATTTTGTTGTTTGCTTATTGCCATAGTCTGTGTATTACTCCCCAGTTGTTATTATCCATATAGATTTCTCCTAGACAGTGGACCGTCTGTTCACTTTGTCATCTGTTTTTCTGTGAAGAAGCTTTTCTGAAATTTTTATAATTGGTCCTTTGTGTCTTTCACATCTTATCTTCTGATCCCATCCAACTTCCGCCCTACCCCAAAGTAAATCAAAATAAAATTGAAGAGAAAAAGAGGGAAAGAAAGAAGAAGGAGAAAATCTCATCATGGAAGCTGCGTGTGACACTGTTGAGTCACACAGTAAATCCTTTTACCCATATATTTTTACATGTAGGTGTTTATAAAAATGAGTAATTGGTCGCCGCTGCACTCTTAACACTGGGCCCTCACTGAGAATTTTCCTGGGTATTCCGTTGCTGCCCTGTGACTTAGAGATCCTGCAGCCTTGGGTGCGTAGCACTGATCAGCCCTGCTACCCACACAGTGTGGGTGGGACCCAGCCCTGTACAGTTCACAGATGGGGTGGATGGATGAGATGGATGTTGGAGTGGACCAACACATAACTCTGGTTCTGGGACGAGGTAGTTGCAGTATTGGTCAACCCGTAGGAGCTTTTTTAGTAGAGGTTACCCCATTTGACAATTTTTGTTTTTATTTCCTAAGGTTTTGAAGTCATTATCAGAGGTCATTACCTAGGCTAGTATCTTGATGTGTTTTCCCTAGTAGCTTTGGGCTTTCTGGTTTTATATTAAAGTCTTCGATTTAAATAGCCATATCTAAAAAGATAATGGCAATTACTAACTATGGTCAAGATGTTAAATTACTAACAAAATCAAGATGTCAGTAGAACTCAAGTTAATTTAAATTCAAACAGATAGTTGAATATAGACAAATGCAGGTATTTTTGTCAGCTAGATCCAGTCCAGATATCCAAGTGCAAGGGGGCTACTTTGATCGTGGTCTTTTGACATTCCTAGTCTGAGTGGTCACATGATGACCGTTCAGTTTGGGCTCCGGCTTGCTAAGGCAGTGAGGGAAAACAGTTCTCACCTGGCTGCTTGGAAATTCTCACGGGATCTCAATTTATTTGGTAGTGCTCCTCAGTGGGAGACTTCTGCTCAACCAGTTGTCTTCTCTACTCTTCTGTTCTGACGGATACCCAGCAAGTCATTCTTCCTAATAGAAAGTCCTCTTCCTTTACAGGTTTTTCAAAGCCCAAGTCACTTGTATTCATTTAGATTTTCCTTCTTAAAAAAAAAAAAAACAACTCTTGTTGTGTGTGTGTGTGTGTGTGTGTATGGTGCGTGCACTATGAGAGAAAGCTGTTGTGAGCATTGCATGGCACACCTGTGAAGGTCAGATAAAGCTTAGTGGGATAGTTTCTTCCTTTCCACCTTTGTGTTCTCTTTCAGAGGTCAAACTCCCGTCGGCAGGGTTGCACGGCAAGTGCCTTTACCCTCCCAGCAATCTCGCTGGCCCTTTCAGGATTTTTCTTGCTGGCTTTCCTCTTTGACCAAACGAAAGTGCACTTGTCTGTTTCGATTACTCTTCCTAAGTCCTGCAAGATGCTGAGTATCTTTTCTTGTTCTGCTTTCACTAACAGTAAGGTGGCTTTGTGGCTGATCGGTTCCTGTTATAGGCTTCTCTGCCTGGGTGATTTGAGGACCTCAGTCCTTAAGAATAAAAGCTTGGAGAGGGAGGTGTCACCAGGTTTAATGTGTGGCAATTTTAACTGAGTTTGTCAGTAGATAATTTAAAATGTATTGTATGTATGTGTTATATAATATATA
>NW_026069503.1:0-652 GCF_014885135.2 Alexandromys fortis
ACTCTTACTCTTCTTCGCCTCCCCTACTTCTACTACTTCCCCTTACTCTCCTCCTTATTTTCCTTATTCTTCCTCTCCTCCAGGCCTCTTCTCTTCATTTTCCTCTAGCATGAAAAATAAAGAAGATGCAGAGGTAATGTACTTGAGTTAAATGTTTTACCCTGAGACCCTTGCTTGCCATAGATACCCAGTTCTGAAACCTGAGAGGGTACTTAGCTGGTACTCAAAGCGGCCAATAAAAACTAGTAATATTAAGTTTTATAATCAGTTTTCAATGATTTTTAAATGGCATGACTGGCCATTTTTGGAGTTCACAGACAAAAGCAATTAAACATCTGGATAATAACTGAATTTTTCATGCACCGTAATTGCTGTAATATTACTATTTCAATGCACAAGAGCCTACATGGCATTCTCACACCTGCTGTGTCTTGTTCAAACAGAACATCCCCACTCTTTTGGGGGCTAGGACACAGTGACAAGAAGGCAGGTAGGTTGAGAATAATGTTTGGAGGAGGTAGTCAAAGAGGGGAGGAGATCCAGGGGTGGACAGGCTGCCTGGATTTCAAATGATTGATGTGGACTCTGCTTTATCAGGAGTTTTGCCTGAGTTCAACTATCTGTTCTTCTTGCTGTCCTGCCCTGCTGTTGG
>NW_026069503.1:4152-6868 GCF_014885135.2 Alexandromys fortis
TGGCAGAAACTTTCAAGTAGATTGTCACCATTAAAGAAAATCCCTTGCTCTAGAGAGAAAGCCTAGCAAGGTGCTTTAGGGTAAGATTCCATCGTGCTAGGAACTTTGGGAGTGGACATGTCAGTGCACAAGAGCCTACATGGACTTCTCACACCTGCTGTGTCTTGTTCAAACAGAACATCCCCACTCTTTTGGGGGCTAGGACACAGTGACAAGAAGGCAGGTAGGTTGAGAATAATGTTAGGGGGAGGAATTCAAAGAGGGGAGGAGATCCAGGGGTGGACAGGCTGCCTGGATTTCAAATGATTGATGTGGACTCTGCTTTATCAGGAGTTTTGCCTGAGTTCAACTATCTGTTCTTCTTGCTGTCCTGCCCTGCTGTTGGTGGTTGGGGATATGTCTCAGGGGTGATGGCTGGAGAGTTGTTTGCAGATTGTGACTGTGGAAACTAAAAGAATGAAGATGTTTTATGAATTGGTGGCCTACCTGTTCTTTGCCTGGTGTGGTCTGTATGTGAGTATGGGATTTCTGCCTGAAATCAGGACTGGAACACAGACAGACATATTCCCCTCTTTTTAAATGGAATATATCCTGTGTCATTTTATGTCTGAAAAGTTCACTTTGTTTATTGATTTTAAAAATGTCACAAGACAATATTTTATGCAGAGTATCAGAAGAGACTTTGGATATATGAAGAACATTTTGTCTGTTAAAGATTGTGAAGATCATGAAGTTAGATTCAAAGCACTTTTATTTCTTTCTGTTTATTCTCTTTATTCTTCTCTCGTACAGTACAATCTGACTACAGCCTCAACCCTGTCTAAACTCCCTAGTCCCCAACATTCCCACTGGCCCAGATCCAATGTTCCTCTGTTTCCCTTCAGAAAGAGCAGGCCTCCTCGAAATGCCAACAAACATCATGATTAGATACAATAAGACTAGACACAAACCTTCATGTCCATGCATGATTACACAACCGAGTAGAAGGAAAATAGTCCCAAGAGCAAGCAAAAGAGTCAGAAACACTCTTACAGTTAGCAGTCCCAGAAAAACACCAAGCAAAGCAGCCTCTATTGAGAAGATAGAACTCAGATACTGCAAGCTCCATAATTGCTCTCTCAGGCTCTCTAGGCCCTTATGATCCCTGCTTAGTTGATTCTGTAAAGTGTGGTCTTTTCCATATTCTTGACACATCTGGCTTCTAAAAAACCCTCAACCAAATTTCTGCTTGCTTCCACATGCTTTAGCTAGTGGTTAGTAAAGTTCTTTGCATCTGCCACAATCAGTTTTCAGAGGAAGGCCATCTTAGGGTAGGAAATTTTCTTTAATTTTATTAGAGTAGAGCTAGAAATCATTATATTGATTATTTTTTCTTTTTTGTTACTTGTATTTTGTTCTACTCTAAATTCTGAACTATTGAACTTCTCATTCCTTGCCACCCAGGCAGTGTTGGTCATGGGTTGCTTCTTTTTGCTTAGGCCTAATTTACGCCAGTCACTGGTTTGCCACTGCACCCATTTAAGCAACCATTTATCCTGGTATATTTTCCAAACAGCACAACTGTGTGTCAGATATTTTGTGGCTAGATTTCTTTTCTATTCGCACCGCAGGGAGGTGTATGTCATTGGAGAAAATTACAGGTTCAGGCTCCATATTCTTGGTTACTGGGAGTCCTCACTAGGGTTGCCCTCTTAGCTAGCAAAAAGTTTCTACTGTATTATGTTTACACATCAACCTTAAAAGTTTTCCTATTCCAGTCATCTTTCCCTGTATATTCTACACCCATCCCTCCTTTTATCCCATAATTGTTACTGTTGATATTCCTTGTTCACCCATAGTATCTAGTCTATTTCCTCTTTTCGTGTGGGCTCCATGCATTCTCTGTTACAGCCATTCTTGTTACTTACTCTCTCTGAGACTGTGGATTGTGCTGTGATTATTCTTTTCTCAACTGCTGATATCCACATATATATGAGTACATATCATGTTTGTCTATGTGGTTCTGGATTGATTTGCTCAGAATGAAATAGAACTGAGGAAACTAGACATCCACAAATCAAAAAAAATGTGGAACACATCAAATTAAAGTATCTTAAAGAGATAAATTTAACTGGCTTAAAAACACATAAATAAAAGTTCAGCATCCTTAGCTATCAAGAAGATACCAATCAGGACTACTTTAATGATTCATCTTATACCTGTCAGATTGGCTAGGATCAATAACACCATGATATATCATACTGGCAAAAATATGTAGAAAATGGAACATTCTCTGATTGGGCTGGAATACAAACCTGAATAGACAGTATGGAAGTCAATATGGCAATTCCTCAGATAATTGGGAATCTATCTACCTCAAGACTCAGCTATACCACTGTGGTAGTTTGGATATATTTGGCACCATAATCTCTTATGGAGTGGAAGTGTGTTAGGTGTGGCCATTCTGGAGTTGGGATGGTCTTGTTAGAGGAAGTATGTGACTGTGGATTTTTTGAGGTCTCTTATTCTCAGGATACTTCCCAGTGTGTCAACTCTGTCATTTTTCCTCTTAGTCAAGAACAAAGGACCCTCAGTTCCAGTATCACGTCTGGCTTCCAGCTTACAAGCTTCCAGCCATGATGATAATTAACTCAACTTCTGAAATTGTACATGAGTCACTTCTATTAAATGTTTTTGTTATAAGAATTTCTTGGGTCATTGTGTGTCCAAAAAAAAA
>NW_026069503.1:8720-9617 GCF_014885135.2 Alexandromys fortis
CAAAAGGACTTTTTCATATCTTTCTCTCCGACTTGTTTAATTTTCTATTGTAGACCTGAATCAGTCATCTGTAAAAATTATCTACTGAGTCAATACCTTTAAGAAATCAGCCTCTCCTTTTTAACTTCAGCTAATTCAATTTTCAAGTAATAGAGAAAGTAAGAATTGTTTGGGACAAAATTATAATCCAATGACCTCTAGATTAATTTTTCATGGAATCTATTTCCTACTGAACTCCTATGAAGTCCACCTTCACTGTCTGCATTCCTCTCAAATCTCCCATCTGTTCAGTCCCATAAGAATGACTGGTGAAGCTCTGTGTATTTGTTTTAGGGATTTTGCCATCTCAATCTTAATATCTTCAACAATCCTTCAAAAGTCATCAATTTCAAATTCTTTGCAGTAACAATATCACTTTGTTGTACCGCATTTTCTTATAACTTCCTTGTTATCTGCTGTGACTTAATTGTAATCAAAAGCATCTCCATGTTTAGGAAACCAAGGGTTTCCTAATTTTGATATTTCCTACCCAAATAAGCCTATGTCACTGTGGGGTCAGATCATTTTGTTCTTTAATGACTGGAGTTTTCATTTAACTGGGTGAATTTGACTCAGGCAGGGATGAGCTAAGTAACTGAGTATCCAATGGAACATGTTCAGCCCTGGATCTATATATACACAACCAACAGAAATGGCCTCAACAGATTTTACAATGTATTTGTACACGTTTAGTCATACATGCTTAACAAAGAGGAAATTGGAAGGAAATAAATTATGAACCGGTGAAAAGAGAAGAAAGAAGAATTAAATTGATGTAATCCATTTTAAGTAAAATGTATGAAAATAAACTTTAAATACAAAACCATCTGTAGAGACAGCTTATCAGCTAAGAGCACT
>NW_026069504.1:0-5351 GCF_014885135.2 Alexandromys fortis
GAGAGAGCAGAATAAAGGTGGGTCTTTTCGTTGGTGGAATACTTTTGATTAAACAAACAAGCAAGCATTACTATAATATTCCTTAGATTTGCTGATAAAAATTTATTTTAACTAAATTTATTTTCTTTGATACCAGCAAATTTTTATTGCTAATCACTCACAAGTTATTATAAGGAAATGCCTATCTCATGATAATGAGATGAATTTGTCCTGACTAGTCTGATCTGGTCTTGACCAGTCTCTGAATTTCTCCCTGTGTTGTCTGTGTGTGTGTGTGTGACCGATTTCCAGGCCTCTCTTGGTTTATGTAAACAAGCTTCTTTCATAATGTTCTCTGGAGTGTTTTCAACCTTCACGTGTATGGTGCAGTCTTGGTGTTTCTGGTCTGGATCTGCAGGGTCACCGGGTACTGAGCACAGGGCCTGTGTGGTCTGTCCATGAGTTCTTAGACCAGTGGTTCCCTACACTTTATCCCTTTGCCTCTTCCTACTCCTTTAAGAATCTTTCTCAAATATTATTGTTTTTATAACATGAGGAAAATATTCTTTGATTTTGCAGCTTATTTGCTTTTAGTTCTGTTCTGGATAATATGTTGCTTAGACCCAAAAAAAAGAATGATGTAGAGTATTATAGTGAGACCCAGGAGCTACTGAGGACAGGAATAGTTAATCCTCTGAGAATGTAAGTAGAAGACATGTGTTTTGTTTTCAGTTGGTGTTCTGTTTACTGTTTTCTTGTATAGTAATTAATTTATGCTCTGTACTGATGTAGTAAAAAAAAAGAAGTTAGTTCTCATGAAATACTGACTTTTTAAAACCTTTATTTTTCGTCCTCTGTCTATGTGTTTTTTAGTCTGGGCAGTGCATTCTGTGAAATGATGGGACTCATTTGGAATCATGCACCACAAAGAAGCAATGACATCGCACTGTAAACAAGTGAGGTATATTAAAGTGACATGGCCTTTTGTTTGTTTAAAAGAATTTCTTTAGGTCTTCTTTTCCTCCTTTACTAAGGAAGTTGTAAATGTGCAGAAGACCATGGAGGAAGACTTTGATACATGATGGTGAAGTGTGATGACTTCACAAGGCGTTTATGTGATGAAGAGTTAGGTTAGCCAGTGATCAGGAAACAGACAGGTCAGGGACATAGAGAACAAACTATGCAATTTAAAGTCCAACTGTGATCAATTTAAACTTTGTGATACACTTTTCTTAACAGTGAAAATAAAAATTAACGTCATATATTTAAAAATAACAAAACATGGAACTATAAGGAGTATTCCAAACGACATACTGTGTCACATAGCTAAGAAAGTAAACTAAAAATGAAACAAATTTCTCTAGATACTTGTTTGCCTTACTTCTCTAATCATCTTATCCTTTAACTATGTGCTTTGATTTTAATATTAATTATTTTACTTACACAAATTTTAAACTCTCAGATTTTTCTTTCCCTATGTAAATGACTCTAGAACAGCACAGGTCAAATCTTAACTACAAGGCATATTATCACAACCTTCCTTCTGTTAAAATACTGTCAATCCATCAGTAAACGTTTTTTCCATACGATTGCCCAACTAGTCCAGAATCACAGTTATTCTAATTTTGTCACCAGTCTATAGAAAACACTTGCTGCATGGCCTATGAGACCAAGGTGCATCTTGCCAGGTGTGGTGGGATATACCTGTAATCCCAGCACTTGATAGCTCAAGAGGCTAAGCCAAGATCAGTAGCTCAGAAATTTGAGATATATTTCTTGTGTCTGCAACTGTCATATCTGTTGTTTGGACAGAGGTTTTGCTTTCTGTATTAGAAGCGCCCACAGGCAGAGATCCTGTTTTGTTTATTTGGTTTTTTTTTTTGTTGTTGTTGTTAGTTTTTTTTTAATCTCCTTTTGTATTTTTGGTGCCCTACATATAGCATTACACAAGTGGTAGGTGTTTAGTGTTTGCTGATTGCAAAGCTACCAAGTAAGTGGATAGTCGCTCTAAAAAGCAGGTACACAGTATGATTAGCTGGCTCTGACTTGTTCTTGTAAGCCCATGGTCTCCTATAGTCAAACAAAGAGAATGTCATAATTACGTTGACTGTTTGATTTCAGACTTTAGATTTTTAGCATCTCATCAGTTCCCTTTTCCATGTCTTTATCCTGTGTATAAGAAGGGCTTTCTACAATTTGGATATCCTATTTTATAAAATAAGTGTTTTAATATAATAAGCAAATGCCATTTAAAAATTGCTTCACCCAGGCTTCATTAAAAGTTCAGAATTGTATTAGTACATGGTAGTTATTTTTAAGGTGTTTAATAGTATCTGGAAACAATTCTGATTCTCAGACTTTCACTTTTCAAACTTCTGTAAGAAGCCTAGTTGTTTCTTAAAAATAAATGCCATGTCTATTGTTTTTGTTAACATGTTAGAATTGTATGAAAAGTACTCGATTATTAAGATGTGTCATATGACTCACTGTGCCAGTGTCAGTTAATTCATTTTTATCAACAGATATGGATATGTGTGTGCCACAAAAATTATGAAACTGAGGAAAATACTTGAAAAAGTTGGGGCTGCATCAGGATTTACCTCTGAAGAAAAAGGTGACCCTTTTAATTTATAATACATGCATTGAAAATAACTTGAAAGTTTATCATCTAGTAATATGCTAAATTATTTACAGAAATATACCTATTTAGTTTAGAGGATTAAATTTAAGTTAGAATTATTTGAGAGGGCTAGTGGTGGAGTATGTAAGAGGCCTTGTGTTTGAATCCCAGCACTGCAAAAATATGAAAAGTTTCTTTTCTATGTGACATGCATATTTCTCCTGATTTCTGAAGTGATGTGATGTGGAAGAAGCCTTTAAGAGGCCAGCCGGCTGGCTCTACAGAAGATGACCAAGTAAAGAGCTGTGCTTGTCCCCAGCAGTGCTGTTCGGAGCTGCTTCTCTTCCTGTGATAGGGAGCGTCCCCAGCACTCAGTTTCCCACTGTGCTCCCTGTTGAAAGGGGCTGTGGAGCATTGGCCAGCACTTCTGTCTGCTCACAACTGCAGAATTCGCTCAGATTCAACTCCTGAATTAGTTTGTTAACAGTATACTATAACCAGCTGTGGCATTTATACACATGGCTATTGCTAAAATAGAAGAAGAAATAGGGCATATACCAGGTATATTCTACTGAACCTCCCAGAAGACATAAAAATGATTTCACTGTGTGTGAATGAGAATATTCTGTTAAATAGGGCATCATGACAACAAATGAAAAAGTAATGTTTTATTATAAGTTTTCCCTTGTCACGGGAACCTGAAATAACTAAACTTTTAATTAATATGTCTCTCTTAAAGAATAGAATGGTTTTGAAATTTTCTCTCTAATTCACTTAGTTTTGTTTTGTTTTCTCCTAGATCCTGAAGAATTTCTAACTATCCTGTTTCATGACATTTTAAGGGTTGAGCCATTGTTAAAAATAAGGTAGGTCTCAAGCAGTCTAGAAGCATTTCAGAAGTAGACCTTCTTTTTCACTGCCATTGCCCAGTAGCTAAATGTTGCTAGAATAAATGTGGGTTTCACTAGCTGCTGTCCTCTCTCTGAGCTACACTTAACTTCCAGGGCACAAGTGAACCTGTCCTTTTAATTAGCCCTAGTGACAGATGTGCCCACAATTTAATTACTTATGAAATTGCATGTTAATTTTTTTGAAAGTTCAGTTAGTGAACTTTTAAAAGGAATCTTATTCTAACTGAATTTAAAAAAAGAAAAAAAAAAGTGAGAGCATTGTTTTTGGCTTCCCATAACTTATAGTTAGCCTTAAGTTAGCTCTTTCATTCTCAGTTTAGATCTTCCTTCTCCCCATGTTGAAAGAATACCTGAGTTTACTGCGATACAGTTCTTAGTGAGATGTTTGAAATGTCTGTGCTTTCCAGGTCATTTGAATGGTGGGCCCCTCTTGATTTCAGTCTTGGTTTCTCTGGTGAAAATCTTAGGAGTGTGCTGCCTACTTCCTTAAGAACCCACACTGATGAGTTCTCTTTCCTCTTGTGTCTAAGCAATGCAGTTTGAACCAGGGTTAAACTGATTGTGGGAGCTAGGAAAGCATCACAGTTTGGTTCTCTTCAGAAATCTCTAACTAGTGAACTGGCATGATGCATAAGCATTGGGTGTACAAACTTATTAGCAAGTCCAAGTTGGTAATCACTTTCTATGCACCTAGAAAATCCTAGAGAATTATCTACAAAGATTTAAGAAAAGAATTTATTATAGTCTAGCCATGTAAAAATTAATCATGGAAAATCAACAACATTTTTTTATTCCTTCAAGCATATAGAACAGGGAATATTTTATGTTTTAGGAAAGAAAAATAAGCAATCATTGTTTTCAAAGATAGAGTTAAAAAAAGATTTACACTGAGCTACAAGGCAGATTTGATTAATTAGTGAGAAAGAGTAAATAATTAAATATGTTAATTTTTTGGTTTGTTTTTATTCTTTTAATGATTTTTACATTCCAACTACAGTTTCCCCTCCTTCCTCTCTTCCTAGTCCTTCCCTCCCACCTTCTCCCTCTCCCCCATCCTCTCCTCCTTCATTTCTATTCAGAAGAGGGCAGGCCTCCCATGGATATAAAGCAAACATGGAACATCAAGTTGCATATCAAGACTAGGCACTTCCCTTGTATTAAGGCTGGAAAAGGCAATCCAATGGAGTTCCCAAAACTGGCAGAAGAGTCAGAGACAGCCCCTACTCCCCCGATAGGAATGTATATTGGCAGAATCCTAACCTATTGTCTTTACTTTTTCTAAAAACTCAAAAAAAATGATTTTAGAGTTTTTTACAAAATGAAGTGGGTAAAAATGTTGGCGGGTTCTTTTATTTAAAAAAAGAATTCTACTGTAATTTGTAAAGGCACAGCAATAAACATTAAAACAGTATATAATTAGAAGTATTTATCAGTAGACTTGAGTAGAAAACTCAATGGCATTGAAAGAAGAAATAGCATGATGTGTAGGGTATATGGTAGCTAGTTTGGGATGAAAAGGGCGGGTTTTGGGGGGTTGGTTTATTTTTCTTTTCTTTTCTTTTCTTTTCTTTTCTTTTCTTTTCTTTTTCTTCTTAGTTTTGTTGTGAGATAAACCTCTAAACATATCTGTAAAAAAGTTTTCTGGTTGGGTTGAGGCTCAGAGTGTGAGGTGCAGTCCATCTTGGTGCAGTTGTAGTGGGACTGCACCTCAGCCGGTGTCCCTGCTTCTGCAAGGGAAGCAGATGGAGATGAATGCAGGTGCTCAGCTCACTTTCTCCTTCTCATTCTGGGGCCCAAACTTGTGAAACTGTGCTGCCCACATTTAGGGTGGATCTTCTCAC
>NW_026069504.1:10996-12603 GCF_014885135.2 Alexandromys fortis
AATGCAGAATACATTCATTCTAACTTCAGAAGTTTCCATAATTTTTAATGTTCCAACACTGTTCAAAAATAGATTTTTTAACCATGAGTTCCAGAAAAACCAATAAACAAGTTTTATACTTCCAGCTTACAGTGGCACAGGGTTGGCTTCTCATCCCAAAAGGAAGGAGTTGGGGGCAGAGCAAGAAAAGAAAGGTCAGACCAAAGCAAGAGTAACAAGAGCATCAAGGCAGGGCGACCCAGGCTCCTTGTGGCTGGGCAGTGACGTCACAAGCTTCACACGCTCATCATGGTGCTGCAGGATTTTGGAATGAGTATAGGACCCCAGGACTCACCTATTATGGTCCAGACCACACCAATCCGTGAATGTTTTTATATTAATGTTTGTAAAATGTCAATGTCCACTTTAAAAAGTTACCAAATTTGTATTCTTGTGCCCTTGGATTGTCCCTAGTAGAAAATACAACCCAACTTGCATGGCTTGGTACAGTTTCACAACTTGGTAATGATTCTGTAGGTTTCCAAACTTCTAAAATACTAGCCGTGGGGTTATTTAATTATTTTTATCATTTTCTATAATTTTCATAAACTCCATATTGTATATTGAGTATGTTTCCCCTGTACCTCCATACTTTCTATCCCTTTCCATGTCTTCCTCCTCATAATTCCTTTGTTCCTTAGGCAGCATCACGTCTACTTTCATGTCATATACAAATTAATGCTTTTTGTCTATCTGTAGAAGATTGAGGAGCCATAAATGAGTGAAAACAAACATTGTTTCTATTTATGGGACTGGTTTAATTTGTTTAGTATGTTTATTTCCAGTTGTATCCATTTTTTATGACTGACATACTTTGTTCTTTATGGTTAAAAGGACTCCCCTGTGCATATAATTTGAGGAGTGATTTTTGTTGTTTTGTTTTTCATTTTAGGTTTGGTTTGATTTTTTGAGACAGGTTTCTCTATATAGCCCTGACTGTCCTGAAACTTGCTTTGTAGATCAGGCTGGCCTCGAACTTACAGAGATCCACCTGCCTCTGTCTCCTGAGCGCTGGGATTAAAAGTGTGCACCACCATGCCTGGTCCTGGAAGTGAGTTTTGAGTGGCTGTTGTTCCACCCAGTTTTCTGCTACAGTGTTAGGACACTGTGTATCTCTTCCTCCGTTAACTAGCTGCCATGCCTCCTCCTGGCCATCCTTAATTTTTCTGGGTGTGATTTTTTTTTACCTCCATTATTTTTTGTTTTCTCTTCTATGCTATTTTTACCTATGAATTTTTTCTGTGACTTTTTTCTATGAATTTTTCTATGATTTTTTGTAGTCAACAACCAATTAAAATGTTATTCTAGAATAAGTGCTAGTTTCTTGGATTTTAATCTGTTCTTATTAGCTTTGAGTTCTCAAGGGGACTCTAGTTAGTTACCAGATTTTATGTTTTGTAAATTCAGGACATAATTTGCTTGGGGCAGCTGAAGATCACAATAGGCTGCTCCCTGAATTACAGAAGTTTTGTTATAAAAACTGCTGATAGTTTTTTTCTAAAACTCTTGAAATCTAGACATACATTTAAATAATCTGATTCTAAACCCAGACACTTGGCTAAAAAAAG
>NW_026069505.1:0-7819 GCF_014885135.2 Alexandromys fortis
GGAAACACAAACACAGCAGGGCAGAAGGAGGGAACCTCTGCTGAGCTGAGGCACCTTAGGAGCCTGAGTCCTGTCTCTGCAGGCAGGGCTTTGGAGGTTTTGAGGAATACGCAGGTGGATCTTTTGAGTTCAAGGGCAGCGTGGTCTACAACACGAGTTCTAGGACCACCAGGACAACACAGAAAACCCTGTGTCAGAATAAAAATAGAAAAAAGAAAAACGAAATAAAGGAAAACAGAAAAACCTCCTGGTAGATGCCTCTTATGAGCAGAGGGCTAGGTCAAAAAAGGAGGAAGAAAGAAAGAAAGAAAGAAAGAAAGAAAGAAAGAAAGAAAGAGAGAGAGAGAGAGAGAGAGAGAGAGAGAGAGAGAGAGGAGGGAGGGGGGGGGGGAGGGAGGGAGGGAGGGAGGGAGAGAGGGAGGGAGGGAGGGAGGGAGAGAGGGAGGAAGGAAGGAAGACAAAGAGAGAAACAAGCCTTTTATTGAAATGGAAAGAACAAAAAAGAATAGGAGGTAGCTGGGTGATGTGTCAGATTCCATGAAGTCAGCAGGACCTTGGTTTTAGAGCACAACACTAAATTCAGCAACACAACAGAACTAAACAAAATCTTGTGGGGCTGGAATATGGAGAACACATTCTGCTGTTGCAGGGTTACCATCGGGGAGTTTTGATCTCTTCTGATTTGTTGTTGTTTCTGTGCCAGATGAGGAATTCAAAGGAAAACATCTCAACTGCAACATGTAGTAGCATCAGGGGAAAACACCAAACCACAGGGGAGAATTCACAGGAAAAGAAGGGTTTTTATTAGGGTTGAGGAAACACAAACACAGCAGGGCAGAAGGAGGGAACCTCTGCTGAGCTGAGGCACCTTAGGAGCCTGAGTCCTGTCTCTGCAGGCAGGGCTTTGGAAGGTTTTTGAGGAATCTTCCTCTCCATGGTTGAGTTGATGAGTATGGTGACGGTGATGGTAGATCCGCAACTTGGGGTGAAGCAGTCTTCATCCTTGAACTTTTGTGTTCTCGTTTCTCTTTTGTACCCTGATTACCCTCCTCCACCAAAGAGACTGGAACAGAGAAGTAACTGCTCAGTGTACGAAGGTGCTCAATTTTCCATGTCTGATGAAACGAGTAGATGACCTCAGCAATGGAACTCCACTATCAGTTTATAGAGAGAAATCTTTCGTCATAGCATCAACCTAGGATGTTTCGAGAATTTCCATGGGATCCATTTGGAAAAAAAGTGAATTGACTGTTACCCAGTCCCTTCAATTTAATCATTTCCTTGTGCAACGGATGGTCAATTGAGATCTCATATGGCTCATGATTAGGAATCCTCAATAGGAATCCTTCACAGTTCTAGGAAGTTATCACTGTACTAGGTTTCCACAACCTAAACCAAAATGCTCCTCAATTCCAGCTCTCTCTCTCTCTCTACCCCTCACACCTAACCCCTCTTGTTTTGGTCCCCACCAGTCTTGAGTCCATCTGGAAAATCTTTTTTATGTCCCCTTCCCAGAAAGTTTAATACATCCCCACAGACAATTCCTGTCTACATCTATAGGTTGAAGCTTTATTATCATTTATTTAATGGATAACATGCACTCATAAGTGAATACATACCATATTTGTCTTCTATAGGTTTTTCTCTCAGGATGCTTCTTTTCTAGTTCCATTCATATGCCTACAATCTGCATGATGTCATTTTAAAAATAGCTGGGTAATACTCTCTGTGTGAATGTACCTGTAGATGGTTTTCTTTGTCCTGCAAGACAGCTCACAAATAATGACGGAGATACTTTTTGATTATAAAAGCAGTGCCAATAGCTTAGGTTTGCTGCTAATTAGGTTTGCTGCTAATTAGGTTTGCTGCTAACTAGCTCTTACAACTTACATTAACCTATTTTTATCAAGCTATTTTTGACTGGTAGCTTTATAACCTTTATTCTGTACTGCCCATGCTACTTCCTCCCTGTCTGACAACTCTCCTCTTCTCCTTCCCAGCATCCTATACCTGAAAAACCCTGCCTAGTTATTGCCCATTCCACTTTTTATTAAACCAATCAGAATGACACATCTTTACAATATATGAAGAGTATTCCATAATATGGGCCACATTTTGTTGTTTCATTCTACCACTGAAGGACATCTAAGTTATTTCCAATTACTGACAATGATGAATAGAGTGGTGTGGGATGTACTTCTGTATGTGTGTTGTTTTTATTGGTTAATGAATAAAGCTGTTTTGACCAATGGTTAGCAGAATAAAGGAGGGTCTGATTGATTCCAAAGTCTTTATCACATTCACCCTATCTATAGGGTTTCTATCCAGACTATTTTTTGATGTCTCCTAGGGTCTGAAGAAGTATAAAACATTTTATGAAGATTTCAATGGTATAGCAAATTCTACCGCCGGTAGTGTTTAAGTTACCTGCCCACTTGGGTGTGGCCTCTTCTACTATAACTGCTGATGTAAAGCGTGCATTCGCACTCTCTTTTGGCTGCTGGATTCAGTTCCTCTTTCCTGTTCATGCAGAGGATTTTGATCTGTGTGTCTACCTTTAAATAAATAACCCTTTATTATACTAAATTCTGAGCTAGTGTGGGATTTCTTTTTAGCATCTATATTCATTTTAACATTTGTATTATTTTAAAGTTTGAACTACCTTGATTTGAGAAACAGTAGAAACCTTATTAAGGGGTTTTTTTTTTTTTACATTTTTGACACTAATGACATTTGTAGTCCAATATTAAATTAAGCCATCTCTATTAATCTATGTATCACTGTGAGGCTGTAGCTTACTGATAATGTTCTGGTATCTTTCTCCTTTGTTGGCTTCTTGACTTCCCCTTGATGATACATACTCTCTCTTTTTGGATTTTCCAATACAGCTTTAGTAATCAGTCAATAAAAGCAACAAATACACAGGAGGATATGCCACAATGCCCCCCCCCCATTTGTAGGATTTCTATCCAGAATATTCTTTGATATATCTTAGGGTATCCAGAAGTTTAAAACATTTCATGAACATTTGGAAATTTGTATTATTTCACTGCAATTGGAACTACTTTGTCTTGAGAAACACTCGAGAGATTAAAGAGTTTTTTATTTTTAACATTTTGGCAGTAGTGGCATTACTCTTGAGCATGAATTATCATGTGTTTCAAAAGTTCTAAGTAACTGCAAAAGAACTGACACACTCTTCACAGGGTTTCTCTCACAAGTGTATTCTTTGATGTTGTTTAAGATCAAAGACGGCTGAAAGGCCTTGCCATCCTCCACACTCACAATGTCTCTCTCCAGTATGAATAATCTGGGCTAAGAACATGCTATGAGAGTTCTAAATTCTTTGTCACAGACTTTACACTTGTAGGGTTTCTCTCCAGAATGAATTGTTTGATGTTCCTTAAGTTTTCTGGTATAGTTAAATAGTTTTCCACATTCTTCACATTTGTATGGTTTCTTCCATTGTGAGTGAATTTGTGCTGAGTTAGGTATGACATTTTATATAAGGCTTTTTTACATTCTTCAAATTTGTAGGGTTTCTTTCCAGAATGGATTATGAAATGAGCAGAAAGAATCTGTGACATTTTAAAGATCTTGCCACATATTTCATATTTGTAGGGTTTTGCTTCTATATGAATGTCTTGTGTTCTGAAAGTAATGATGTAAAGTGGAAGTCTTTGCCACGTACTTCTCAGTTTTAGGGTTCTTTCCTGTATGAATGCTCATGTACATAGGTAGTCCTGATGAGTAATTGAAGGACATGCCACACATTTAACACATGTATGATTTCTCTCCTATATGACAGCTCTTCTGTACAGAAAGTCACGATGGAACAGAAGCCTTTCTACATAGTTGTATGACTTCTTGCCTGTATGAATTCTCTCAAGTACTTTAAATTAATGTGCGAAACAATCCTACACCAGATTGGATTCAAAGGGGTATTTATTTTAGGGGAAAAACATACAGAACACCGACAGCCAGGAAAGGAGTCTAATCACCGGAGCAAGAGCCGGAAGCAAGAGAGCTAGCAGAGTTAAAGAGAAAGAGACCATGCCCCAGTGGGCTGGTATTTCAGCGGCTATGGCTAAAGGAGCAAAAGGCGTTCGGCAGCACCAAACAATGATGCAGCATGGAACAATGACACACACTTCCCACTTCCAGGGTTCTATCCTGTATGATTTCTCTTGTGTGCTGATGGAGACTTGAAATCCTTGCCACACTTTACAATTTTAATGTCTTTCTCCTGTATGAATGCTCATATATCTAGAACGTTATGACAGATCAGTAAAGGCCTGACGACATACTTCACATTTGAAGGGTTTCTTTTCTATATGAATCCTGTTGTGTACAGAAAGTTGTGATGGAATATAGAAAGCTTTGTCACATGCTTGACACTTGAAGGGGTTCACTCCTGTAAGAATGTTCTAGTGTTCAGACTTGTGATGCAACATAGGAGTCGTTGACACATACCTGACTTGTGAACGGTTTCTCTTATGTATGAGTTTTTTTGTGTGTATAAAATGCTGATGGGCTTTTGAAGGTTTTGCCACATACTTCACATTTGGAGAGTCTCTCTCCTGTATGGAAACTCCTGTGTGCAGAAAGTCCCGATCGACTCTTGTAGGCTTTGTCACATAACTCACACTTGAAGGGTTTCTCTCCTGTATGAACCCTCTTGTGTACAGAAAGTCCTGATCGACTGTTGTAGGCTTTGTCACATACTTGACACTCGTAGGGTTTCTCTCCTGTATGAACCCTCTTGTGCACAGAGAGTCCTGCTCGACTATTGTAGGCTTTGTCACATAACTNATTGCCACATACACTACACTTGTAGGGTTTCTCTCCTGTATGAATCCTCTTGTGTACAGACAGTACTGGTTTACTTTTGAAGGCCTTGCCACATACTTCACACTTGAAGGATCTCTCTGATGTATGAATTCTCTTGTGTTCAGAAAGACGTGATGGTAAATAAAATGCCTTCCCACAAACTTCACACTGGTAGGGTTTGACTCCTGTATGAATTCTCTGGTGTTCAGAAATTTGTGATGGAACACAGAAGGCCTTTCCACAAACTTCACACTTGTAGGGTTTCTCGCCCGTGTGATTCCTCTTGTGTAAAGAAAGTTGTGATGAAACATAGAAAGCCTTGCCACATACGCCACACTGGTAGGGTTTCTCTCCTGTATGAATCCTCTTGTGTACAGTAAGTTGTGATGGAAAATAGAAGGCCTTGACACAAACCTCACACTGGTAGGGTTTCACTCCTGTATGGATTTTAATGTGTAGAGAAAGATTTGATGGAAAACAGAAGGCCTTGCCACATACCTCACACTGGTAGGGTTTCTCTCCTGTATGAATCTTACTGTGTAGAGACAGTTGTGATGGATAATTGAAGGCCTTGCCACATGTGTCACACTTGTAGGGTTTTTCTGCTTTATGAATTCTCATGTGTTCAGAAAGTAGTGATGGAAAACAGAAGGCTTTGTCACATATTTCACACTTGTAGGGTTTCACTTGTATATGAATTCTTTTGTGTAGAGAAAGTCGTGATGGAAAATAGAAGGCCTTCTGGCATACTTCACACTTGTAGGGTTTCTGTCCTGTATGGATAATTTTGTGTTTTGAAAGTAATGATGGAGCACGGAAGCCCTTGCCACACACTTCACAATAGTAGGGCTTCTCTCCTGTATGAATTCTCCTGTGTACACAAAGTAATGATGGAGAACGGAAAGTCTTAGCACATTCTTCACACTTATATGGCTTCTTTCTTAGATTAACTTTCTGGTGGCTAATAGGTTGTGAGTTCCAAGGAGGGGCTTTGCCACATTCTTTGCCAGTAGAGTGTTTGTTTCCTGGTGAGTAAAAGTTGAGAAATGAATGAAACCTGAGCAAAATTCTCTATATTTATGTTTATTTTTAAAAACAGAAACATTGGCTCAGACCTGTATTTTTCAATATTAATAACGTTACATTCAATATTCTAAAGATGTATTCAGTGCATCCTAATTAAAACCACCATGATAGGTTGAAATTACATAAATAGAAGTGAAAGACGAAGACAGGACAACATAGAACACAAAAACAAATGAGTATAAACAATGTCAAACATGTAGGGAAGGCATAGCATCCACCATTAACAAAACAAACTATGATGCTAATTTAAATGAGACACTTAAACACATATAGAAATTTTATGTCCAAATGAACACAAAGTATAAAAGTTGTTTAAGTTGGAAGACACATATATAGTTCATATATATCCTAAATGCTTAATTTTGGGAGGTATAAAAATTCAGTTGAATAAGTAGAAAATTGTGCCTGTCAATATTAAATAATATATTTAAAGGATTGATAACAGGAGGATTTATGCACATCTGGTGAATGAGGATCAGCTGACCAACTTATGAAAAATAAACTCTGTTTACATAGAAATTACAGAGCTTGGTCAGTTACTGTAAACAGAGGCTGATCTAATGGTAGAAGGACAAAGCATAACAGAATCAAGGCTCCAGGAACAACATCCTCTTCTCACAGTAAACTAAAAAAGGAGATCCTTTTTTTTTTTTTTTAAAGTATGCACTATGTCTGAGGTATTCCTACCAGCTGAGGCCTAAGGCACTTGAATGACGCCAAATAGTGCTCAGGATTGTTGATTTTTTTTTTAAATATTTATTTATAATGTATACAATATTCAATCTGTGTGTGTTTGCAGACCAGAAGAGGACAGCAGACCTCGTTACAGATGGTTGTGAGCCACCATGTGGTTGCTGGGAATTGAACTCATGACCTTTGGAAGAGCAGGCAATGCTCTTAACCGCTGAGCCATCCCTCCAGCCCCCAAAAGGAGATCCTTTAAACCGTACATCCATCAGAACATTGTGAGTCAGTGTTGGTGATAGAGCCTGGCTTTCTGCTGGATCTCTGGCCTCTCACCCTGGCCTCTGTCCCCTCATTCCTACACACCTGTTCCCATGGCAGCTGCTGCTTGTCTCTCCATGTCTGAAGGTCCTTGTCCTTGCTCCAGAAATGTGACCAGGTATGGCTTAGAGAAGGTAAAACCTGTTCATGGGAAAAGAGAACATAATTATTAGTGTGTTCTCCTGGGGATCACATGTCCTGTCTAGGACTGTATATATAAGGAATGAGAGGATACAGTCAATGATTATAGAGGATTAGTTCTTCATGAATTTCTAGATGGGGCCATGTTTAAAAGGATTTGTAGGTACTGAGCTTCATGTCCCTCAGTTACTAAGAAAAGTATTAAAATCAAAGGGTGTGGTATTCTTTTTAACACGTGTGCTTCCTACTCATGCCGCTTATTTTATAACATTATCCCCAATATAAAGGATACCTCTCAAAACAAAGGGAAGGTTTTATAAACATGAGAAGAAATAAAATCATTCTAAGGTTTAGGAATACTCTCCTAAATTTCCCTAAAATTTGCCCCATAAATTTCATTGTTGGAAGCACAAGCACCCTTGAGATACTGTAGAAAGAAATCAAGTTTGACGCTGACAATTAAGAGTTCACCATGGAAGTTTCCCTCCCCCAATGTGGTAGAATATTACTTCAATGTGTGTTGATTTTGTTCATCCCCTGGAATATTTGAATAACGATGGAAAGATATGTTACATCTGTTTGACTAAATAAAATTCACCTGTGCTCAGGATGCTGAGTCAGCAATGAGCTGACTGGAAGCAGTAGGAAGGAACCAGGTGGAGAAAAGCTTTTAAGTCCGGGTGTGGAGAAGAATGAGAGCTTTCCCATAGACACAGCAAGGAGAGGAGGTGAGCTATTTGCTATTCTTTCCCTCTGC
>NW_026069506.1:0-2179 GCF_014885135.2 Alexandromys fortis
ATAGATTATATACAAGACTGAACACATATACTTCTGATATAGCCTTGCATTTTGTTTCTTATAAATAAAAAGATAGATTCTATAAGTGAGAGAAAAGGAGTGGCCTTTGTCTTTCCAAATCTTCTTTATTGTACTTAATGAATGGACTCCTATTTTTTCAAGACACTTAATGAATTTTTCCACTTGGAACCTGATTCACATGAGGGATATGTAGACATATGTGATGAACTAGAGCAGTCAGTGTTCAGAGAAGCATGAGTTCAATCTAAAGGAAAGGGAGAAGAGACTCAGAAGTTTTAGTCCAAGTACTCATGTGAAATGTCATTGGAATCACATCAGCTACAACACTGTGCCTGACCTCAGACTTCTCCCTGCTTCTTAACTGCTCTGCCTGTTGAAATGTCCCACTGTTCTTTGTACTTCATCCCAACTATGCAGCAGAAGATGAACCTGGATATTTTCCTGATTTGTCTTAGCTCTATGATTTCTTTTAACTTTATTTGTTTCTGTGTGTTGTTACAGGGAACAACAGTAATAACATCACTCTCATCAGTGCTGAATGACAGCAAGGAATTTCCCAACCCAGAGATATTTGACCCTAGCCACTTTCTAGATAAGAATGGAAACTTTAAGAAAAGTGACTACTTCATGCCATTTTCAACAGGTAATTGAAATTCATTTCCGTGGATGCAGTGACGTGAGGCTCTGTTGAGACTTATATAGTGGCTCCCTAATGGCCAGTGATCAGGAGTATGAATTTCAGTGTTTATGCGTGTCATGATAAAGGGATTTCTTCTTTGTCAGGTTATGAAAGTGAGGCTTTAATTGTTAATCCACTGTTCAAAATTCAGAAACTTAGAGTATAGGGTGTTTGTATTCTTCCTTGAGCTACATCACAGAATACCAAAGAAAGCAAAGGCCATTTACACTTTACTCACCGTGAAAATGGAGACGTCATAATTTACACTCAGGTCTTCTTTGCTGTGTCACTCACCTCCATGCTCAACTATGTAATTACAAGTCTCCAAAAATACCAAAAATTACTGAAACACCCCAAGTGCACTTGGCAAACACACAAATGAATAATGCTTCCTAAATTTCAGTTAAGTAGGCCAATGAGAAAGACTCCCAGATCTCTGGGTTATTGGGGATATGAGTACATTTATCTTTCCAACTTGATATATTAGTGCAAAAATGGAACACCATTCTAATAAATGATTCCCTAGTTGCCTCAAAATTCATGGGTTGTGGAGAATCATCAGAAGAAATCACTTATCATTAATAGAATTTCATGAATAGATCAGAGAGTTATTTTTGATAATTAACACAGAATTCCTCCTCAGTCTCCTAGGCAGCCTGATTACAGATGTGAATAACTGCAACTAGTTAAAAAGTATTTTTGAACAATGTATTTCTTAATAGTATAGGTAAATTGTTAAACAATTATGTTCCACATTTTTCTATTTGCCGAATTAATTGTTCTTTCATTCAGCCAAACATCTATCCATCCACCTAAAACTTACCCTTCATTTATAGTCTCAGTTACAAAGGCAGTGATTCTCAAATTTGCAAATGAGAATAGTAATCTTTGTTTTTATTTCCCCTAGGAAAACGAATTTGTGCAGGAGAGGGCCTGGCACGAATGGAGCTGTTTCTATTTCTCACCACCATTTTACAGAACTTTAAGCTGAAATCGCTAGTTAATACTAAGGATATTGATACAACCCCAGTGCTCAATGGATTTGCCTCTGTGCCACCCCAATACCAGCTCTGCTTTATTCCTGTCTAAAAAAGAGAAGATTGCCTAGCCCAAGCCGTATTGTTTTCTGTAATTCTCCTCTAGATCATCATTCACCTCCTTCCCCATCTTGGACAAGATGTCCTTCCCTCCTCTCATGTATTCCCATTCTGTACCCAGGAAACACCTGTTAACTATTTTGCAACTTGTTGAATCACAGTAGAAATATATTGCTATATTCTGTTCTCTGCAACTGTGTTATTATTCCTTTTGCTAATGTGTATCTGGTCTTTAATCAAAATAGAACTTGACTGCAAATCATGTAATAAGAGAATCCATGGTCATTTTCTTCTGTATGTGTTCAGTAATAAATAAGTTTGATTTGTAAACCTGTTCTTAGACTTGCTTACAGTTTAGGTAAGAAGCAAAATAAAATAAGAG
>NW_026069506.1:4990-6226 GCF_014885135.2 Alexandromys fortis
TACAAGTCTCGATCAGGACAGTTAAGAAATCACAGATAGTAGGGCCTGTGTTCTTTCTTGCCACCTTCAGATCAGCTTTCTTCTATTGCTCCCTGAAGAGAAAGAAAGTTCCTTGTTCTCATTGCCCGATCACCTATAGCTTCCTCTGGGGCATCTTCTACCTCCTGCCCCTCATGAATGCCTTCTTGTACCCCTCCCCATTTTTCATTCCCTCAAGGTCTAAGGAATACACAGCGTCAATTGTGAAGTGTTTCACATGTCACTGCACAGATGCTACTGCTACCCACAATGTTTGTCACCTGTACTGGCCATCACAAGTGCTAACATTTATCTAAAGCTGAGTTATTAACATGACATCACCGGAAAATATAAATTATTACTATATACCAATTCAGTAATTTCCCTTTGGCACTCTCCTAATAACAAGCATTCTTGATCGCTGGACCAGTTGCAGCTGTGATCTGTGTTGATGTCTGTGGTTCCGAACACCACAGAAGGTTAGATGATAGAGCTGTACAGAGTTAGACCCAGTCCTCATTGGCTGTACCACTAGGGAGAACTGGTCCTGCCCCTCACTGGCGGAAGCACTCAGGAAACTATACCTGTATATGGCCAATAGTGAGACAGGAGAAAGGATAGGCAGAACTGTCAGGAGGAGATTATATAGAAGGAGAAATCTTGGAGAAAGGATGGAATGAGAGATGGAGAAGGCCATCAGGGGGCAGCCATCCAGCTACAGAACAATCCTTAGTGTAAGAGTGAAAGTAAGATTTAAATAAGAGAACAGGGAAATACAACAGGCAAAACGTAAACAGGATAATATAAGTTAAGAAAAGCTGGTAGGAAACATGCCAAGCTAAACCTGGACATTTATACCTAAGTCTAAGGCTCCTTCTGATTTATTTAGGAGCTGGGTGGCACCCCCACAAAAGAGCCCAAAGAGGAAAACAACAAACTACAGCCAGTGATGTAAGATATGTCTGTCCTATGACTGCACAGGTTCCCACATGATTCTAAGGCAGGTCTAGAGGCTCCATCTGTAAGCTCTGATCGGAGCACAAGGACATCAGTGTCTGCCTGTCATATCTCACTGAATTGCAGCAAACACTGAAACCAGTGCAAGATTCTCTGCTAGCTCCAGCCACCAGGTGCAGATTTACTCTCTCTTCAGGTCACAGGGAGTTGGGGAGGGTGGTGGTGACAGTTCATGTTGTTCCAGAAGGTCAATATGCAGAT
>NW_026069507.1:0-3010 GCF_014885135.2 Alexandromys fortis
CATGCACACACACGCACACACCACACACACGCATGCACACACACCACACACACGCATGCACACACACCACACGTACACACACCACACGCATGCACACACACCACACACACACGCACACACGCATGCACACACACACACCACACACACACACACACCACACACACGCACACCCAGCCCCTCCAGCAGCCCCACGGCAGCAGTCTGTTCTTCATTATGGGCCAATGCGCCTGTTTACTCACCCAGCTGGAGATGGTTAAAGAGTGATAAATAATGAAAGAGAAAACAGGCTTTTCCCCTCTGTGGCTTCTATTTATGTGACATGTGTCACAGCGGACTCTCAGACTCTGGTTCCGAGTTGCTCACAGGAAATAGTTTATTTTTTCCGGACAGTGGCTTCAGGGGTGGGGTAGAGGGCCAGGATTTGAATTTCTGGTCTCACGCCCATGAAAGTTTCAGGATCTGGCATCCAGAATCCTCTTATGGAGCCTTGACAACTCCCCATCCACTGCCTCCCACCCTGGAATCACATGGTGGCTTGGGACTGCCTGGTAGCAGGGGTTCTCCTGTTGCAATGATTTGGAAGGAACCTGCCTGGTTGGGGCCCCCCCAGCCACCTCTGAAACCCCTCAAACAGATGGGCTTGTTTTAAGAGCCTGACTGCTAAGAGCTGGGGCTCCATGAAAAGAGTCAGTTGTCAAGGGAGCTTTTTAGGGAGCCTGCACCTGTCTTGGGGAAAAGGATGCAGAATAATTCGAACACTAGATAGAGAATGAAGGGCCAGCCGGGCAGTGATGATGCACACCTTAATTCCAGCACAGAGGCAGGTGGATCTCTGAGTTCGAGGCCAGCCTGGACTACTGAATAAGTTCTGGGACAGCCTAGGCTACACAGAGAAACCCTGTTTTGAATAAACAAAAACAAACAAACAAAAACAGAAAAAAATGAATGAATGAACAAAGGGTCAGAGAAATGGCTCAGTGGTTAAGAACACTTGCTGGGCTTTTGGAGGGTAAATTTGGTTCCTAGTACCCATGTAGGGTGGCTTACAACTGCATATAACTAGCTCCAGGGGATCCAACACCACTGGCCTCCATGGGCACCTGCACTCATGGGCACACACACACACACACCATAATTAAAAATTAAAAATAAATATTTAAAGAAAGAAGGGAAGATTCCTGCCCTGGTTCACTTCGAGTGCTGGGGACCTCAGAGGTTCTCCAGCATGGGTTTCCCAGATGTGACAATGGAGAAGGACTTGCTCTGCCTGCACAGCTGGCCATGGCAGCCAGGACTTCAGACTCAGACCTGAGGCTTCTGAAAAGTCCTCGTCTTCCCCCATTGTCTTCCAGCACCAGCTCCCTGGCAAGGCCAGCCTACCTCACTTTTGCTAGCTAGTGGGAATCTCTACGTGAGTGTTACAGGTGGCAATATCTGGAAATGTGGACTGTGGGAAATCTGAGAAGTTCTCCCCTCGGTCCTTCCAGAGTTGGGCACACTGAATGGAGCTGGAGGAAGGAAGCAGAAGAAATCTGTTCACCAACTTCCAATGCATGCGGGCCATGACCCGAGCAAACCCGGTTTCGCATGCCTGGGCAGGGTGACAAGCTTTGGTTGAGCATGGAGCCCCAGGGGTATTCCAGATCACTGCTCAGGAACCCAGAGGTACCAGACGACCTTGGAAAGATAGGGTTCACTGTGGAAGCTACAACTGGAAGCTCTCACCTTTTTTGCTAGTTGTAGGGGGAGAGTTTAGAATTCCAGGACAGCATCTAGTTCGAGGTCTTCGAGTTGTCTGTGGTTGTGCTCTCCTAGCTAGGGGAAGAGACTTCCACCCCAGCTAGGAAGGACTGTACACCTGACAACATAAGAACATACAGTATGGACCCAGTGCAAGAGAAAGAGGCACCAAGAGGCAGCTTCTCTTTTTCTTTCTTTCTTTCTTTCTTTCTTTCTTTCTTTCTTTCTTTCTTTCTTTCTTTCTTCCTTCCTTCCTTCCTTCCTTCCTTCCTTCCTTCTTCCTCCTTCCTTCCTTCCTTCCTTCCTTCCTTCCTTCCTTCCTTCCTTCCTTCCTTCTTTTCTTTTCTTTTCTTTTCTTTTCTTTCTTCTTTTGAGACAGGGTTTCTCTGTGTAGCTTTGGAACCTGTCCTGGAACTCACTCTGTAGACCAGGCTGGCCTCGAACTCACAGAGCTACACCTGCCTCTGCCTTCTGAATGCTGGATGAAAGCATGCACCACCATGTCTGGTAAGGATGCTCATTTTTAATTCTCAGAGACAGAGTCTCATAAAGTTCAGTTTGGTAGTGTTTATCTAGCATGCCCAAAGCCCTAGGTTACATTCCGGGCACCCACACACTGGGTGTGGTGGCACACACCTGTTGTCCCAGGAGGTGGAAGCGACAGAATCAAAAGTTCAAGCTTGGGGGCTGTGGATGGCTCTGTGGTTAAGAGCGCTTGTTGCTCTTGCAGAGGACCTGGGTTCAGTTTCCAGCACCCACAAGGTGACTTGAAACCAATCACGACTCCAGTTGCAGGGAAACTGACTCTTTGGCCCTCTGCCAGAACCAGGCATACTGCAGGCAAATATGAACATGAAATAAAATAATAAATCTTAAAAAACAAACAAAATTCAAGTCATCCTTTTCTGTACAGCTCTTTCTAGGCCAGTCTGGGCTACACGAAGGAGGACTTTGCCTCAGCAAACAAACAAGCTACCAAACAGAGCGCTGGAGAGATGGCTCAGTGCTCTCAGGAAGTTCAGTTCCCATGTGTGTGGGGGTTCACGACTGCGTGTAACTCCAGCTCCAGAGGACCCAGCACCCTCTTCTGGCCTCCCTGGACACGGTACACGTTACACACACACTCATCCATACAGTCGCAAATACACATTTTAAAAACTTTAAAGCTTCCAGGAGGTGGTGGCGCACACCTTTAATCCCAGCACTCGGGAGGCAGAGGCAGGCGGATCTCTGTGAGTTCGAGGCCAGCCTGGTCTACAGAGCTAGTTCC
>NW_026069508.1:0-3013 GCF_014885135.2 Alexandromys fortis
TGTGTGTGTGTGTGTGTGTGTGTGTGTGTGTCATAGGCATGGAGAATGCATTGGAGGTGGGGGAAGTTCAAGGCTGTTTATATTAATGCAAGAGAGAGGTGATGGCTACGTGAACAAAGGAAGGGAACTGTGGGGAAGGGGAGGATTGAGACAGAGAGACAAATAGTGTAACTAGCAAACGCTGAGATTAGATTAGGTCCGGAGAGTGAAGGAGAGAACTGAGAACTCAGAGCGTGCACCCAGGTCTTTGGGATCCATCACGTATCATTGCATCTGATACAAGGACAGAGACAGAAAGGAGATGAGAGAGAAAGATGCTGGCTTTTCTGAGGAGTGGTTTGAGTGTGAAGTATGAGGAAGACAACCCTTCTTGAGCTGCCCTCTTGACTCTTTTTCTGCCTTGTTTATGCTTTCTCTGGAAGATCACCATCACCTCTAACCTCTCCTGTCTCTCACTGCAGGTATACATTCTTTCTGTTTTCCCACAGTGATCAGGGATCAGCACCCCTGTCTTATTACTGTCTGTTTCTGAATCAGCATCTCCCACCAGGCCATGAACTCTTTCAGGTCAAGAGCAAATGTCTTCATCCATGTACTTGTAGTGCCCCGCTTTAATACCCGACTGCAGGAGTTCAGGAAATTGCACTGAGTTTGTGGAGAACTGACCTCAAGCCTGGCATAGGAGGAGACCTTGGGATACAGGGAAAGGTTAGGATGATATGTAATGTACCCAAGGCTGGGAGTTGGGATAAGGAGACCCATTCAGCCTGGCTACGCTGCTGGCTGCAACTCTAGTCCTTATCCACATCCTTGCCATCTCTGGGCCCAGCCATCTCCATCTTGACAGAATAAATGTTAATTGGAGATGTCAGTTGAAACTGAGGTTCTCTCGTGTCCTGGCTCTGCCACAGATCAGCTGTGTGACGTTCAGCTCATCACCTTCCTCCTCTAAACAGGATGGGGAGGCTGTAACAGTGCTAGTGTGCTGTCCTCTGTTGCCAGTAAGATCCTCTCTAACAACGATCTCGATCTCGAAGGTCTGAGAATGTGGTGAGTTCTTGTTTAGTCCTTATGAGTCCCTGAAGGATGCAACAGTGTCTCTGGGTCTGTGAACTCCACCTGGCCCTGCAACAGTTACCTTGTCATGTTGACTACTTGTTGATCAAAGAGGGGGAACTCAGGCACAGATGGATGAAGGGGCCACTGAGTATTTGGAGACTATTCTCAAGCCCACAGGGACCATGTTTAACCAGCTGTCATCTTTCTTCTCTACCCAATGTCTGTTTCCCCTTTTACAGGATACAGAGAGGGACCCTAGCATTCCTTCAGGCTGATAATCACATCCCTCAGACCATAGGGAGCCCTGCTCTGCTTTACGCTCCCCTCTTCTCCCTGGACTGTAGAGTCCCCATGTGCCAGTGCCGTCAGATCCCCATCATCCCTGCACCCAACTTTCTCTCAAAACTGCCATCATGTTAAGCTACTCTGGGTCCTAGAACAGGCAGCGTCTCCTGGCTACAGATGCCACTAACGCTGCCACCCCATGTCATCCGAAACCCTGTGTTAGGCTGCCCCAGACTTTGCTCCGTTCTCCACTTCTCCTTAGTTTCTGGGTTCTTACTTGGTTTTGAGAGGCCGCTGCCCAGAGGTCTGATGAGGGCAGCTGAGTAGGGGCTCTCAGCTCCCCAGAGGACAGGCTGTCTGTCCATCTGCTCCACTTACCTTCGCAGAGAAGAAGACCCCAGAGGCACCACATGGCCGACGTCCTCCTTCGGAAGACTTCCTCAGCAAATCAGGATATCCTGGGCCAAATGAGTGCAGGGCAGGAGCTGTGGTCCTGCCGGAAAGTCCCATGTTCAGAAGGAGGAATCTTGACTCAAAACAAGATGTCTTGAAAGTGAAAGCATCCCAAATAAAGTGGAAGTTGGCTTCAGTCCCGGCTGGGCCTAACTGGGCTTTCAGGAGCGGATTCTTGTAAGTCAGCCCCTTTTCTGGGCATGTGCCTTGCCAAGGCATGGTGACAGGCACACCCACGCAGCCCATGTGCTCCTTGCCGATTGTCACCAGGCCACTCTGCATCCACTCCTGCTCGTGGTTGTGTCTAATCACCATCATTGCCACAAACAGCCCTCTGAGCTGCAGTTCTGAGCGCCGCTTCCCCTCTGCTTAAAAATCTTTGAAAGCCTTCTGCTGCCCACTGGATAAAGACTAAACCCCGAGCTTGGCATGCGAGGCTCCCCTGCTTCTCCAGGCTGGCTGCCCACATCCCCAGTCCTCTCTGGCCGTCCCAGCCAGATTGCTTCTATTTAGAACCATATGCACCCATTTGAGGTTTGTGCATATTGGATTGACTTCCCCAGCAGGCATGCTCTTCCATCCATCCCGGCAGACCCAGGCTGGCCCTGCACCCCGTCAGGCAACCTTCAAGGCTTCCTGACCACGGCAGGGTGACAAGCCTCTGTGCCCATGTACGTTTACTCTCCCCTTATGCCCCTGACACGTTGCTGGTCGTAGCTTCATAGTTTCTGTAGGCTGCTAAGCAGCACCACTTGCATTTGTTTCTGTGCTGGACATGGTCATTATTTAATAAACAGCTGTTGAATGAGTGAATGACTGCTAGACGCGGGTACCCCTTTTGCTTTGATGTAAGGCTGAGGACCAGTCTCAGAGCTGAGCTTCTTGTAGCTCAAGGTGGAAGTATTAGTGGAGAAGGAATTTAAAGCCAGTGTCAGGTTAGGTAGCTTTCTGGGGTCACAGAGGGGCTGAGCACAGGTCTACTCTGTCACAGTTACCCCTCCTCACTCGTATTCTCTGCTTTTAGTTATTTAGCTTATTCTCCTCCTCTTTCTCCTCCTCCTTCTCCCCCTCCTCCTCCTCCTCCTCTTCCTCCTCTTTCTCTTCCTCTTCTTCCTCTTCTTCCTCCTCCTCCTCTTCCTCCTCTTCCTCCTCTTTCTCTTCCTCTTCTTCCTCCTTCTCCTCCTCCTCCTCCTCCTCCTCCTCCTCCTCCTCCTCC
>NW_026069508.1:4792-7595 GCF_014885135.2 Alexandromys fortis
CTTTGGAGGACACGGTCACCCCTAGTGGTCCTCTAACACTTCCCCCTGCCAGTTGACAGAAAATAGCCTACGCCCCCAAAGGGGACAATCTTTCCTTCTGCTATGTGACAGTGGAGAAAGGCAGACTCAAGAAGGAGGGGTTCGCTGCCTTCCAGGTGCCGGGAAGGGTTAAGTCTTGAGGCAGGCAGGTTCTCCCTGGAACTGCTGCTAATCACTGGTTCACACCACATTAATTACCCAGCCACAGGGGGGAGTGTGCTCGAGTAAATTAGCAGGTGAGTTCAAAGGGGCCACTCCCTGCATTCCTTAATTAAGAGAGCAGCTGGCTGCGGCTCCTGTCTCCCTGGGGCCTTTCTGGGAAGCTGGAGTCGGGAGGAGTCTGCGCACACTGAGGATGGAGAGAAGTAGCTGCCTAGGCCATGGGGTGCAGTCGCGACCTCACCATTAGCCCGTTTCTGCCACTGACCACAGGAAGGGTGAGCAGGTGGCCAAGCAACCTGCCTGAACAGAAGCAACAACCTACCCACGGCTGCTTGGTGCAGAGATTCAGGCTGGGAGGCATGGGATGAGGGTGAGCCACGCCGTGTTTGAAATGCCCTGTCTGCCCAGGCAGCATGGGGCCATGCTTCTTCTACAGGGAGAAGTGAGAAGGTTGAGAGAAGGCAAGATGGGGGGTGGAGAACTATGCAGCCAGGAGAGAGGAGAGCACGGCAGGGAAAGAGGCTAAGGCAGAGTGGCTGTGGGGGAGGAGGCATTCGGCAAACTCCCGGGGAACGAAGGGTGAAGGAAAAGGACCCGGGTGTTACTGCAGGATGGGTAGCCTCTAGATGTAGCTCTGAGAGGAAATGTACTGTTGACAATAAAGATGGCAGACAGAACTCTACTGCTCCTCCAAACTTTAAGAAGGGCGATATAGACTGTGATCCTGACCAGACCAAACCAGATTGGAGTTATTCCTATTAGGCAAGTTTCTCAAAACCAAGATGTCCTTTAATCATTCAGTCGGAAGGAGTCTAGCTTGTGTTGTCTCCCGTGTTACAGGCTGGCCTTGAACTCACAGATAATAAAGAATGACCTTGAACTTCTGACCCTTCTGTCTTTACCCCCTGAATGCTGAGATCACAGGCGATACCCATTATTTACAGTTTATGGGATACTAGGGGTTTGAGCCATAGGTTTTGTGTATGCTAGGCAAGCACTCTACCTAGCTCTGGCCCCAGCACAGTTTCAATCCTATCTGGACTATAGTTATAACTTTTGAAATGTCTGATTGCTCTTTTCTTCCTCATTGTCTGCTTTCTCTGGCCCTTTCTGTCTTGGGAGCCCAGCTCTCTCTGTGTTCAGCTCATCAGGCGCCTTTACTGATCTTCTGGGTCCATGGGTTGCTGCTCTAAGAATTGTTAATAGATCATCTATCCAGGTTTGAAGTTTTCTTTTTCAATATCTTGTAAGCCACACCTGCGAGTTCTGTCAGCAGATGCCAAGCCTCTGGCCCCAGCGGCCTCTCCCTAGCCAGCCTTCTTGGGCAGCTGTGGTATGGCGGGAAGACTGAGCCTGAGGCAAAGCATGCTGGGGAAGCACTACTTCAGCCACTTCCTAGAAACAGCCACTGTCACTGTTCCTGCGTGTGTGTATCGGATATACCCCACTGGTCGCCCCCGAGATGGCGCCAGCATGGTCTCCTTCAATTCTATCACATTCAGATTCTTCTGCCTCATTCTAGCTTCTTCCACCTCATCCTGGCTCTAACTTGTTGTAAAGAGGTGGACGGGACGGTGTCTTTAGTGAGCCAGGGACATGGTACCCAGGTGGGAGAGAAGGAACCAGTAGGAGACACCTGCAGAAGAGTGGGTGGTGGGTCATCCATCTTAGGGCCCCTTTACTTTTGAGGCCTTGGGATACCTTTCTAGAGATGTGAAGCAAGGCTGCATGAAAGGGAACAAAGCCACCATGGAGTTTTATTGAGGTAGAGAGAAGGAGCTGGAAGCTCATTCATGCCTTCACCCTTTACCAAACACTTGTCGGGGTCTCAGCTTGTGCAGACCAGTGCATCAAACCAACACTTACAGAGCATCCAGACGCATCATCCCTGTGAGGTCAAGGCTCACAGACTGGGTGGCAACAGTCTTGTTTTCTTTTTTCGTTTTTCGAGACAGGGTTTCTCTGTGGCTTTGGAGCCTGTCCTGGAACTAGCTCTTGTAGACCAGGCTGGTCTCGAACTCACAGAGATCCGCCTGCCTCTGCCTCCCGAGTGCTGGGATTAAAGGCGTGCGCCACCATCGCCCGGCGGCAGCAGTCTTGTATTGATGGGGAAAGTGACCATCACTATCGATGTGCTTCACGTGAGAAAGGTTGAAGAAAGAAGCAGGCATGGACTGCTTGCTGAACTGATTGAGGAACTCCCCCTGGTCTCTGCTGAGGCCCCGTCAGCAGTGTGTGAGGCAGAGGCAGACTTGCTGAGGGCTCTAGGTCCTTCATGCTGCTGATGCTTCTGGCAGTGCAGAAGGAACTGAGACCACAAAGGACATAGAGCTGCTCATTAAAAAAAAAAAAACCCAAAGTAGACCTTATTTCATAGCCAAATCTAAACCAAACCGGAATTGAAAGGGATATCAAGGCACGCAACCCTCTTGGTTTCATTTTGTCTTGTAACTAAACTGTACAGCCACGTACAAAACAATGACCAGGTATTGTATTACTCAACTCTGTCTCTGTCTCTGTCTCTCTGTCTCTCTGTCTCTCTGTCTCTCTGTCTCTCTGTCTCTCTGTCTCTCTGTCTCTCTCTCTCTCTCTCTCTCTCTCT
>NW_026069509.1:0-1142 GCF_014885135.2 Alexandromys fortis
AGAAAATTTATATGAGAAAGAAGTTAACTTGGTTCATGGTCTGGAATCTTGAAAGTCCAAGACAGAGCAGCCACATCCACCCAGTGCCTTGCCCTGTCTGAGATCCTGGTGCAGAGCAGAAGGGCAGCGTGAGGGGTGGGGGAGGTGGGGCTGGCAGAAGACAGTAGGAGAGCAGAGGCTGCACATGCTTTACAGCCACACACCATGCACTGCCTCTCACCTGCCACACTGCGACCAGGGCGCAAGGTGGTGTTTGGTGTGGCCTAACCATGTGGATGCCATAGCAGGCTGTCCTCTGATTTGGTGGTTTTGGATGAGGTCTGCAGAATTAAGCATGGAAAATTCCAGCCAGGTGAAGGGCGAGCACATCAGACATGAGGGCCGAGAATACTGACGTCCGGATTCTCCCTGGGGTCATGCTTATGAGGACGTGGTGCTGTACCTGGTACAGAGATGCTCTGGATGTCAAACAGGCCGGGGTAATGATGAGTTCCGGTTTCAGGGCACAGAGTGGTCAGGGGACTGGCAGAGTCCAGACAAATGAGGAGAAGACTGGGGTTTCCCACATGGAATCCCTGCTTGTGGGAGGCTGAGGCAGGTGTGCCCCAGTTACCTGTCTGGGATCCCTCTGCTCACAAAGGTAGAAATGGGTGCAGGAAGGGGCAGCTTTCATTGCCCTCCATGTGTCCCAGCAGGAGCAGAAGCAGCTGGCAGGTGGGAGCAGCAGCAGGAGGAGATACCCTCTAGTGAACAGGCCTCACACTAGCATAGGACCCAGAGCCTCATGGGTAGGAAGTGAGTCCTCCTTGGCACTCAGCAGTGCTGTGGCTCTTGGCCCTACTGAGGCTCTTGTGTCTAAGGACACTGCAGCTCCCTAGAGTTCTTTATCAAACAGGGCCTTGAACTTTCGGTCCTCTGAATATGAAACCTTTGATCCTTCATCAGACCTTGCTGTCTGCCCTCTCTTTCTGTGACTCTTCTTTTTCCTACCCTGTCCCTGTCCAATGCTTTAGCCAGCATACATCAAGCTACTTGCCTGTTGACCATACAACTGTCATTCCTCTGCCCCAGCCTTTGCTCCACTGCCCCCTTCCCCATTTCTGTCCATTCAGCCCACACTCCTGAAAGTAGGGCAGTAAAAA
>NW_026069509.1:5887-8845 GCF_014885135.2 Alexandromys fortis
GGGCAGCTTTCATTGCCCTCCATGTGTCCCAGCAGGAGCAGAAGCAGCTGGCAGGTGGGAGCAGCAGCAGGAGGAACCCTCTAGTGAACAGGCCTCACACCAGCATGGGACCCAGAGCCTCATGGGTAGGAAGTGAGTCCTTCTTGGCACTCAGCAGTGCTGTGGCTCTTGGCCCTACTGAGGCTCTTGTGTCTAAGGACACTGCAGCTCCCTAGAGTTCTTTATCAAACAGGGCCTTGAACTTTCGGTCCTCTGAATATGAAACCTTTGATCCTTCATCAGACCTTGCTGTCTGCCCTCTCTTTCTGTGACTCTTCTTTTTCCTACCCTGTCCCTGTCCAATGCTTTAGCCAGCATACATCAAGCTACTTGCCTGTTGACCATACAACTGTCATTCCTCTGCCTCAGCCTTTGCTCCACTGCCCCCTTCCCCATTTCTGTCCATTCAGCCCACACTCCTGAAAGTAGGGCAGTAAAAAAGACATAAGTCGTTCATGAGGCCTAGAATGTCACATCCCGGGGAGAGAGTCAAGCATGTCTCTCAGGACAGTGCATGGGTCTGAGCTTCCCCCCTCCATAGGCCAGAGGGGCACTGGAGCCTACCACAGCCTGCCTCTTAGCACCCCCTTCTGGGTGTAAAGGAGGTGCTTCTTGTCTGACCCAGGTGGAAATGGGTGAAATATCACCTAGAATTTTGATAGCATAGTTCCGCAAGACCTTCCGCAGACCGAGGCTGTGTTTTCAGAATCTGGGCCAACCAGCTGAGATTGCCCTTTAGTTTTCCAGGGAATCTATGGAGTATTCAAAATGGCTGGTGCTGCCATCAGGGCTGTCGTGTTGGGTTCTTGGTGGAAAGTCAAAGCAACTGGAGCAGGAAGACAGTCAGGCAGTGACCAATGAGGGGTCAGATTGCTCCAATGAGGCATCTTTGCTTAGTTATGAGAAAATGAACATGAGCCACTTGCAGTATGAACTTAAAGTGTATGTCCTGTAGCTGGGAAATCCCTGTGGGGAACAAGGTGGCCTCCAACTCACAGTTGTCCACCTGCCTCTGTCTGCTAAGTGCTAAAATTAAAAATGTTTGACACCACACCAGGCAGTTTTTAATGGATTTTAACAGTGTTTACCACCAGCTGTAGGGAAAGTTGAATTCACCACAGACACATACACACACACAAATATCACACACATATAGCACACACACATATTAGATACATACTACATAACAAACACACACACACACACCACACCACACACATGCCACACACACAAACACACATCACAAATATGCACCATACACACACCACACAAATATACCACATAGAATACCACACACACCACAAATACATACATATTCGCTGGGAAGTGTTAGTGCTCGCCTTTAATCACAGCACTCAGGAGGCAGAGGCAGGCAGATCTCTGTGTGTTCAAGTCCAGCCTGGTCTACAAAGTGAGTTCCAGGACAGCAAGGCCTGTGTCTAGAGACCCCATATCAAAACAAAGTAAATACCAACAAGAACAAGAACAACTGAAAGATGGCGTTGCAGGATGACCGTGACAACAGGAGGACTTCAGGGTGAGAGTCGGCTTCAGTGGAGCCGTGAAGCAAGTGAAAGATGGGGGCAGGGACAGAAACAGTCAGAACAGGGGTCTCCACATGGTCAGTGGTCTGTGATCTGGCCTGCCCTAGAAGTGACCCCTTGAGCTTGTAAATAAACGGCAAGTTCCCAGTGTTACAGGGAGACAGAGACCTCACTCTGGAGGCCTCATGGAGGGACCTGGCCCTCTCCCTACTCATCACTTCCTGGGTCCTCACATGACATGTGACCTTAAGCAGAAGACTAGAAAAGGACCATGCTGAACCAGAGCCCTTTGTTGACCAGGATCTATTTTTCTTGCCAAAACACACATCTCCCCTGACATGGCCCCAGGGAGTTTCAAGCTGGGTTCTGGGAGGGGCCTGGAGGGCTCAGACCCAGCCCCTCCCTCCCCTGCCAGCAGAGCAGGGCAGTTAAAAAAGGGTCCCAAGTTGGGTAGGAGCACCTACCTGCCTTTACCATGAAGCTCACTGGTGTTCTCGTGTTGCTTGGGGCTGCTCTGCTCCTGACCTCGGAGGGAGGTAGGTACTAGGGTGTGGGTTTCAGGGATGCAGAGTCTCCAGGGCTCTCACACCCTCACTCCCCAGAAAGGACATCTGTGTTTGATGCAAGGCTTTCAAAGGAGGATCACTTTTTTTCTGTGTTCTAGATTGTGGCATTTGCCCAGCGATAGTGAAGGAGCTTGATCTTTTCCTTGGCCCATCTGTGACTGAATATGTAAATTACGTGAGCCAGTACAAGAACGACACTGCCACACTGAAAAATGCTGAAAATCTGAAGATATGTATTGATAACAAGTTGACAGCAGATGACAAAGCAAATGCAAAGAGTTTGTTGGTGAGTTCTCTGTTTGTCTGGCCCAGGAGCCTGTGTGTCCCCCTTCCCACCCCAGCTTAGGGACCGAGTGTGTGTTCCTCCCCAGCACTGCAACTTCTCTGGGAACCCAGAAAGATGTCAGGAGGAAGGGGCAGGAAGGACACTGACTGTTCAGCTCAGTCAAGCCAGACCAGACCCCAAGGATCCCTGCCCCCACAGTACCACCTGGCCTCCATCAGGCTTTCTGGCCCAGCCTCCCGAGTCCAGCTACATCAGTGCCTGGCACCCCTTCTCCAGCTCGGAACTTCTATCCTAACTTTTTAAGTCTATCACCACACCCCCAATAGATTCATTTTTTTCTTGTCCCCTGGATCTCCGAGGTCACTGTGTATAATTCAGCCCTGGATGCTCAGCTGCAGAATCTAATTGAATCCCCTCTTGTCACTGAAACTGGTGGGATTGTCACCTTCCTAGCTGCATGCCTCTGAGGTCATCATGTGACCGGAATCAGTTCACTGAGGGACCACAGTTGTCCACAGGCTCA
>NW_026069509.1:10254-12558 GCF_014885135.2 Alexandromys fortis
AAGGCATGCGCCACCACCGCCAGGCAAAAAGGAAGGTTTTAACTTTAACATAGTTAAATTGCATATAACAAAACAAGTATCAAGCAAGAATTAGAGTTACAATATTTATATCTACTTTATCTTTTATCATAACTAAGGAAAAATATAACTATAAATTCTTCAACTCTATCAAAGACTCCTGAAGGATATAATATTACGTAAGTAAACAGGAAGTGCATTGCAAGCAACTTCCAAAATTCTAGAATTGACAAAGACATCTTGCTGCCTGGACAGTCACCCGAAGGTCTTTTATATCTTTGGGGCATCCAATCATCAGCCCACAAGCCCATAGTATATAGCAGATTTTTCCACAAAGCAGGAAATTTCAAATACAGTTCTGTCTATATTGGCTGTTTGTCAGCCACTTTCTTCTGTATCCTGCAGAATGTCTCACAGACTCTTTAATGAAGAAGGAACCCCAAAGGATCATCTCACCTTTAGGCAAGTTCAGCAGTCATTTCTCTGGAGGTACTGCATGTCCAGTTAAGCAGTCCAGGCAAGGCAGTTTCTTGTCCAAATGGCTAATCAACTCCATAAGGGGCCTCTTCAATGTACATCTTCCTCTAGAAGTAGATTGTTGTTGCCAGAAGCAGATGGATCTCAGTGTCATGAAAAGTCCTAAATTTTTAAAACATTAAACACCATATTCTGAAAGTCTCTGAGAAATTTGAAGAATACCAAATAATGTGTGTGTGTTTGTGTGTATATATACCTCAAGAAAATATAACATGACTAAAAGCTTGACTATTATAGATGATTATCTATTAACCTATATTTCTTAATTATACATTACATTTTTAGATGAACTACACAAACACAATACCTTAATAAAGAGCAGAAACACATATAAGAAAATTGACCTGAAATTTGTATCAATAAAGCAAGACTCATATAAATGCAAATTATTCTTATCTATATCATATCCCCCTTTAAATGTAAAGAAACGTTTTCAAACAATATTTGGGAATATGGGGAAAGTTCTATCCAAATTTCTTTCTGCCATTTATTGAGAAAAGTAATTTTTTGAGGAGTGTATATTTGAGGGAGTGTTTAAAGCAACCTTTCAAAAGATCTCAGTCTATAAAATGATATTGGTCTGGAAGCAAAACACAGGTTCTCATCTTCTGTGGAAACAAAAAAAAATTCTTTGCCAAAGCAATATATCCTTAGACTCAAATTTTGAAGTCAACGTGCCTTTATAATATAACATGCTGGTTTAGCTTAGCAGTCCATACAATAAAATATCTCTCTGTTCTTAGTTTTTTCACAGTCAAAAAATTTGAAGAAAACACAATAATATACATAATCCAGACTCTGTGAATTATCCATCTTTATGTGTCTTATTTTCTTTACTCCTCTTAATCTATGACTGTCTGTACTCTGATTCTTTAAAGAATTTTTTTTTACTTCTTTTTCAACTCTCTATACTTTTTCTTCTCTCATTCAAGCCTATGTATACTTATCCACACTGTGACCCATTTAGAGTTTTTATGTCTGGATCTGTCCTTATTGCATTATCTGTATTTCTCTACTGTCTTGAAGAGCTTTAAAAATAGCAATCAGCTTGTTTGCAGCTGCTCTGGATGCTGGCTCTGCCTCTCTTCACTTTGAAAACAGTGGAGGCTCTAGGGCAGCCATATCGGAACAGTTCTCAGCATTCCAACACTGAGAATGAGCATGCAGCATATAAACCATTTTTATCTGAGTAACAGCCTGGAAATATCTCTGTGTATGGCAGTGGGAATTTGCCATGCTCTCCTTTCTGTGCAAGTATAGTAGACCTGATCCTGCCACCTGTCCAGGCAGGGAGCACCAAGCCATGGGCATGGGCATGGGCATAGTCCCAAAGGAGCCATACCTCTACCTGACTCTAGAAAACAAAGCCCACCCAAGCTGCTACCAAACCATACTTATCTCTGTTCTTTTTTATTACTTTAAAAATACTACCAATTAAATTTCCCACTTCCTCCCCTCCTCTCACTTCCCTTCCACTCCCCTCACACACCCTCCAGTCCTAAGAGAGGGCAAACCACCCTGCCCTGTGGGAAGTCCAAGATCCTTCCCACTACATCCAAGCTGGGCAAGGTGTGCCTTCAAAGAGTATAGGATCCCAAAAAGCCAGTACATGCAGTAGAGACAAATACCAGTGCCATTGTCATTGGCCTCTCAGTCTGTCCCAACTATAAACCACATTAAGAGGGACCTGTTTAAGCCCATGCTCATTCATTCCCAGTCCAGCTGGAGTTAGTGAGCTCCCATTTGCTC
>NW_026069510.1:0-2190 GCF_014885135.2 Alexandromys fortis
CATGGTGGCTCACAACCATCTGTAAAGAGGTCTGGTACCCTCTTCTGGCCTTCAGGCATACAGACAGAATATTGTATACATAATAAATAAATAAAAAAAATAAATATTTTTAAAAAAAGTAAAAGAAAGAAATTGAAGAAGATACCAGAAAATGGAAAGATCTCCCATTCTCTTGGATATGTGGGATCAACATAATAAAAATGGCAATCCTTCAAAAAGCCATCTATAGAGTCAATGCAATCCCCATCAAATCTCAACACAATTTTTTCACAGACTTTGAAAGAACAATAACCAACTTTATATGGAAAAATAAAAAACCCAGAATAGCCAAAACAATCCCATACAATAATGTAACATGTGGAAGCATCACCATCCCTGACATCAAGCTCTATTACAGAACTACAGGAATGAAAACAGCTTGGTGTTGGCATTAAAAACAGAGAGGTTGACAAATGGAATTGAATTGAAGTCCTGGATGTTAATCCACACACCAATGAACACCTGATTTTTTGACAAAGAAGTTAAAAATATACAATGGAAAAAAGAAAGCATCTTCAACAAATGGTTCTGGCATAACAGGATATCAACATGTAGAAGCATGAAAATTGATCCATATCTATCATCATGCACAAAACTTAAGTCCAAATGTATTAAAGTCCTCCATATAAATCCTACCACACTGAACCTAATAGAAGAGGAAGTGGGAAGTAGCCTTCAATTCATGGGCACAGGAGACCACTTTCTGAATATAACCCCAAGAGGACAGACACTGAGAGCAGCAGTAAATAAATAGGACATCTTGAAACTGAGAAGCTTTTGTAAAGCAAAGAACACAGACAATAAGACAAAAAGGAAGCCCACTGAATTGGAAAAGATCTTCAACAAATCCATATCAACAGAGGACTGATCTCCAAAATATATAAAGAACTCAAGAAATTAGACATCAAAATTCCAAATAACCCAATTAAAAAAGGGGGAGGTGATGTGGGATTCCCCTCTATATGCTGTGAATATGTTTTATTATCATTGGTTAATAAAGAATCTGATTTGTGGCTTTTGCAATGCAGAATAGAGCAATGTGGGAATTCTAAGCTGAGCTAGAGGAGAAAAGAATGTGGAGTCAGAGAGATGCCATGGAGGTGTCGAAGGAGACAGAGGCCCCAGAACCTTACTGGTAAACTATGAGCCTTGAGGTAAAGTATAAAAAATGGAAAATTTGGGTTAATTTAACATATAGGAGTTAGCTAGCAATATGCCTAAGTTATTGGCCAAAACATGTTGTAATTAATATAGTTTCTGTGTTATTATTTTGGGTCTGGGCATCCAGGAACAAACGAGCAACCTCCACATATATTTGGTGTTAGCTGTTGGCTTGCAGTATATTGCCTTTATTATGTTTAGGTATGTTCCTTGTGTCCCTGCTGTCTTCAAGACCTTTACCATGAAGGGATGTTGTACTGAACTAGTGATGTGTGTAAAGTGCATGACATGCCAGAAATAGATTTCCATGCAAGTTAATTTTGCATTTTCCTGTCTCTTACCTAGTATAGAGGATTGTGGGTTGTGATTCTTAAATCTCACAATTTTACGTGATAATTATCAAATTAATGGAACTTTACAGAAATTCCCTTTTTTACTTTGAGTATCTGGCCAAAAAGAGTTTTAGAAAATCAAATTGTCTAATATGATTTTCAAAGTATTGTACACCATGTCTGGCTTTCTTACTGCCTAAGCTGAAAAATGGATATAAGATTGTCCCTTTCTCTCTATCTGAATGTCTTTCCTTCCTTGTTTCTGTCTGTTGCATCTTCATTCAGGCTGACTGCTGTTTAGAACATCTGGTTGTGCACATGTTATCTTCTAATGTATTCTCTATAGTCCTGGATCAATCTTCTGAGCCACACCCCTCAATTTATCTTGCTATTTTAACAGACTCCTTTTTATAACCAGCTCCCAGAGCTTAATTAAGAATCCAGGGCTTGAATTTTCACTGCCATGTAAACTATCTCACTCGTTTACCCAACGACAGCATCACGTGGAGGTCTTTCTTTCTAAATTGTACCAATTGAAAAATGAGGAGGAATTGGAGGTTCACTTTTTTATCCTCCTAAAGTTCAAATTTGTCTACCAGGAAGCTTGTAGATGAAAATGGATGATCTGATATTTAAATAAGATCTTCAATCTAATGAG
>NW_026069510.1:3819-4620 GCF_014885135.2 Alexandromys fortis
TACTTCCAGTGTGGCCTCTAGGCTACTAAGCAAAATATTTTCTCACTTATGGGTACAGGCCTTCCATTTAATTTGAAAATGGCTCTGAATTTGTTTTTCAAATAACTCAATGGATCAACTGTGCCCTAAGAATTTCTATAGTCTTTATCATTTCCAGTCCTTTGGGAAAGGAACGAGTGTGTGTATGTGTGTGTGTGTGAGAGAGAGAGAGGGGGGGGGGAGAATGGCATCTTCAAAGCAATCTAGCTTGCTTCTCCAGCTACACAAGGACTGGATTTTTTTCCTGCCCTTAGCATTACTCAAATTTCCTGACGTTATCTATAACCCCCTCATTCCCAGTCCTTCTGAGTTTAATATATAGGCACTCCCTTTTGCCAATACCTCCTTCTAATTTGAACCCATTAAAAGATCCTCCTTCTTCACTGAGTAACTCTATTTTACTTTTTTAAGACCCTCCTGTAGTCCTTTATTAATTCTCACACCCCCAATCCAATCCCTAACCCACTAGAAGAACCTTGCTTCTTATTTCTTGGGATGTTGTTTTCATTCTTGTTTCGGTGAGCCCTCTAAAGCCCATATGTGAGAGTCCACATTAGCTCCTTCTAACCACCCCTATGTCATCCATATGTTAAGATTGCTCCCATTGGTACCAGTTGTCCTCCATAAAGAAAGTCCCCTCTGCCCCTGGGAACCTGAATACAGTAGTTACTAAATAATCTTCCACCTGCACAGGACCTACCTTGATCTGCCTCATTGCATCCACTCCTGTCTACTCCCTAACCCTGTCACTGACCTTTCTTA
>NW_026069511.1:0-1949 GCF_014885135.2 Alexandromys fortis
GGAGGACAGGGTAAGGGAGGGTGAAGGGGTGGGCAGGGAGCAGACCACTGAGAACTCGGGATGTCTCCATTTTACATACAAAGAAACAGACCCAAGAAAGTCCCCATCCTCGGGTCCCCACAGCCAGATTCTAAGTTCCGGTCCCTTTACTTTCAGGTGCCACACTCTCCTTCAGGAGAGCCTGGACAGATGGCGCCAGGGATGCTCACCACCTGTCCCCTAGACAGCCACTGGTATCCACACGCATTTGATTTCTCTATAGGATTAAGAAATTAAGGTAAGATAGTCGCCAGATGTCAAAGAAGAGGTGAAATCAACAGTGAGTGATACGGCAATGTTATCAAGCGCAGCCGCCGGAGCATCCTTAGAGTCCACTGAATGAACGCCTTCTTTATGTGAAACTTGGGCCCAGACATAGGAGACTTTGCTCCCTTGGGACGCTTCTGATGCTCCACCTGTCTTACTCACTGTTCTGTTGCTATGAAGAGACACCACAACTATGACAACGCTCATAAAGTAAAGCATTTAATTGCGGCTAGCTTACAGTTGCAGAGGTTTAGCCCATTGTCATCATGGTAGGGGGCAGACAGCCATGGTGCTCGAGGAATAGCTGAGGATCCACAAGCAGCAGGAAGAGAGACAGACTCTGGGACTGGCTTGGGTTTTGGAAACCCCAAAGTACACCCCCAGTAACACACTTCCTCCAACAAGGTCATACCTACTCCAACAATCCTTTCAAATAGTGCCATTGCCTAAGCAATCAAATATGAACCTATGGTGGTCTTTGGTATTCAGACCAGCACACCATCCCTCATTTTATCAGTTGTCTACCACTGCACTAACCCACTGCTTGAGCGGCCTTTAAGATTCCTGTGGGCAGGGGACTGAGGCAGGGCTCAGCTGGGTGGCTCTGTCTTGTGCGCAGACACAGGCAGTTGGGGAACTGGTGCTGAAGCAGCAGGGTCTGTCTGGGTGTCTCTGTACTCAGGCAGTCTCGGGGCTTCTCTGTGCAGCTGCTCCACCTAGGGCAGTGGTCTCAGGGCACTCAGACTGATTACATGGCAATTCATCATACTTCAAATGCCATATCTTAAGAGAATCAGGTGAACCTGTGCCATATTTTGCCACTTAACATTAGAAGTCACATAATGCCAGGCGGCAGCGGCACATTCCTTTAATCCCAGCACTTGGGAGGCAGAAGTAGGCGGATCTCTGTGAGTTCGAGGCCAGCCTGGTCTATAAGAGCTGGTTCCAGGACAGGCTCCAAAGCCACAGAGAACCCTGTCTCAAAAACAAACAAACAAACAAAACCAAATCAAACAAACAAACAGAAAAAGAAGTCACTTAGTGTCTCTTCTACCTTTGTTACAAGACACCACCTCTCAATGAGGTCAAAGTCACAGGATAAGAACACATTGGGAGCAACCAAGTATGGTGGTGCACGCCTTTAATACCAGCACTCAGGAGACAGAGGCAGGCAGATCTCTGAGAGTTCTAGGACTACAGTTTCTCTCTGCCTAGGGAAAAAAAAACAAAACAGAAACAAAACAATAACAAAAGACCAAATGGGGACTGGAGAGATGTTTCATATTTAAGAGCACTTGCTAGTCTTCAAAGAGACCTGAGTTCAGTTCCCAGCACAGAGGGGCCAATTTACAAGCCCCTGTAACTCCAGCTTCCGGGAATCTGATGCCCCCTTCTGGCCTCTAAGGGTACCTACACACATGTGAGCACAAACTATGCACACATACACACAAATAATAAAAATAAAATTTAAAGATAAAACAGGAAACAAGAACAACCAAAAAGAGTTATAAAAGCATGAAAATGAGTTCCCATATATCCTTCGTCTGTTTTTATTTAGTGTTAACTCTATATTATGGTATATTTGTCAAAGCTGAGAAACCTTGAAACAAACTCCAGATTTAACTCAGATTTTTCCAGGCTCC
>NW_026069511.1:4936-7611 GCF_014885135.2 Alexandromys fortis
AATATTTATTTATTTATTATGTATACAATATCCTGTCTGTGTGTATGCCTGCAGGCCAGAAGAGGGCATCAGGCCTCATTACAGATGGTTGTGAGCCACCACGTGGTTGCTGGGAATTGAACTCAGGACCTTGGGAAGAACAGGCAATGCTCTTAACCACTGAGCCATCTCTCCAGCCCCTAAGCAAATATTTTTGAAGCATTTTTAATAAAGGGGAGCAGGAAAAAATGCAGCTGGAATCTGCAGAGAACCAGAAGTTATCTTTTTGTCTTTTCTCTCAATTTTCTTTTTTTCTTTTAGTTTTTCTTTTTCTTTTCTTTCTATCTTTTTTTTTTCTTTTTGAGTAAGAGCTCATGATGTTATTGTCTTCATAACAAGATCAGCTTAGAACTGGATCACTTGGCCCTTTCTCTTATCTCCTCCCAGTTCAAAAGGCTTGCATCTCTTACTAGCCAGCATCCTCTTAGATCTGCTCAGCACATTCAGGTCTCAGCAGTCTTTGTAGTTTTAGCCTTCCCCCCCCCCTGGAAAGTAGGCTTAGTCTGCCCACCATAGCCACTGTGTCCTGTCATAACACTGTTTTCCCTGGACATACAAAGAATCATTGCCCTTCTTGTCCTGTGTCACTTTGTGGGGTTTGTGCTTGCCCCTTCTTGCAGACTTTCTGGCGGATCTTAGGAACGTTCACCATGTTGGCAGGAGTGATATTGGTACAGAAAGCTTCTTTTGTTTATTAAAGACAGGGTTTCTCTGTGTAGCCATAGCTGTCTCTGTAGATCAGGCTGGTCTTGAACTCACAGAGATCTGCCTCACTTTGCCTCCCAAGTGTTTAGATTAAACACCACCACTGAATGGCATTTTTTTTTTTAAAGACAGGCTTTCACTGTGTAGCCCCGACTGTCCTAAAGCTCTCTCAGTAGATCAAGCTGGGCTTGAACTACAGAGATCCACCTGCCTCTGCTTCCCAAGTGTTGGGGTCAAAGGTGTGTGGTGTGCATCATTGCAACCAGTTCTTAGTGTGAGTTTCTTTAACTGACATTGAGGTTTTCTAGGAAGATCAAGGGGACCTCCAAGATATCTGCAGACCCTGACTACAGGACCTCAGATAGAGTCATTTCTACTGCATTCTATTAGTCAAAGCAAGTCATAACGTCAGCCCAAATTCAAGGTACTCATCTCCGGCTGGGGAGCAGCCAAGCCCCTGGCATGGGTCATATGGGACAGGAGGTAGTGTGGTGGCTGTCCTTATGCGCAATCTACCACTCAGTTGGGGGAACTCTCCGTTGAGTCACAGAGCCCGGAACAATTCCCACCCTCTCCAAAAGAAGAACAAAGCCATCAGGAATTAGAAAGATGTGGGCGTGAAGGGAATGACAATAAGCCAGGTGGTAAGATTGTCAAAGAATGAGGGGGAGGCTAGCGACTCCATCAACTTCAAAAGCTTCCACTATCTTCATAGTTTTATCAATGAATTTTCATATATTTCATCAATGAAAAGGAGTTGTTCTTTCTTCACAGCCCTTTGACTTAGTGACTCATCGGTGAAAACGGTGTTGCTCGCTCCACGGCAGAGTGTTTGCCTACCGTGTATGGGGATCTGAGACCATCTCCAGCACTGGAAAAACTAGCTACTATTTCTCAGGAATCTGCATTTCCAGTGCCTAAGATGGCACCCGTGGCCTGGCATTGCACCTAGGCACCCACTATGTATTTGTCTTTAAACTGGAGTTACAGACAGTCGTGAGCTGCCATGTGAGTGCTGGGAACCGGACCCAAGTCCTCTGGAAAAGCAGTCAGTGTCCTTAAACCCCTGAGCCATCTCTCCAGCCCTGTTGAATGATATAATGATCCAAAAAAGTTTAAAAAAAAGTTGTATGTGGCCAATGCTCAGGGCTCTATTGGTAAATTATAGTGTCCCTCTGTGATGGATTATTATACAACCACTAAAATTATGCTTCTGAGGACTATCAGCATAGGGCATGGGTTTTCTTGAAACAGGATGGTGCATTGTAAGTACATTGTATTTATACCTATGTATTCCTGGGGAGCAAAATGGGGGACCAATACTGATAGTGGCTCTGGAGATCAAGGGTCACAGATGGCTCTTGTTTTACCCCAGTCTTTAAGATGTTATTCATATTCACTGTGAGAAAAACAGAGACGATGAAAAGTATTGATAGGAAAAAATAGGAACCAGGTGTGATAATCGTATGCTTGTAATTCTGACAGGAAAGAGGATTGGGAATCCAAGGTTATCCTTAGCTCATAGTAAGTTCCAGGCCAGCCTGGGCTACTTGAGATCTTGTTGAGAGAAAGGGAAGAAAGGAATCATTTAACCAAGAAGGCAAGCAGAGGTTTCATCATCTTATCTACACGGAAGTCCACTTTTTGTGTCTCTCCCCCATCTCCTCACATAGCTAAGGCTGACTTCATCCTGAAATCCTCATTTTTTGGAATCCTTATACTTCAGAAAGAAAAATACTCGGAAAGTGTTGGCACGCCAGGCTTATATTTTCTTCTTTTTTAAAAGATACATATTTTTATTTTTTAAAATATTTATTTATTATGTATATAATATTCTGTCTGCGTGTATGTCTGCAGACCAGAAGAGGGCACCAGACCTCATTACAGATGGTTGTGAGCCACCATGTGGTTGCTGGGAATTGAACTCAGGA
>NW_026069512.1:0-3699 GCF_014885135.2 Alexandromys fortis
GACAGCACCAATCTATTCCTGAGAGAATGTTGAGCACCACAGACACTCCACTTGGAGCTTGTTCTTCTTGGCAAAACTGGCCTTTGGGCAAGGAACTGACAATATCTTAACCACTGACAAAGTTACATGATATCCGGAAATGGATAAGCAGGACTGCCAATCTTGCCAAGACAGGATAAGATGGTTCTGAAAAATTTCCTGCCTCTGAAAATGGTCTGTCAATTACACTAGGCCATAGCCAAAGTTGGTTGCTTCAACGTTGCAAAATGAGACTTTGGGTGGCTGTTTAGGCAGCTAATTGTCTCTATCATATATTGCTTGCTTTGTACTTCCAGACTGCTTAAGTAATATTATCTCCCTTCTCAGTCCTTCGATAGGGTTGAAGATTAGATAGTCCTCTTATGATCTAGCCAAGCCATTTCCAATACAAGACTTAGACTTCTTAGGATAGAATGTTTATTAAAAACATCTAGCATATATTCCTTGTATAATATTGTTTATGCTGATTGTAATTCTAATCTTATAATTGATATCTGTTCCTAGTGTACATTGTTTTGTATTGGGTTTGGAACTCTCTTCCTTAAACAAAAGGGGGAAGTGCTGTGGGAATTCCTTCTGCTCCTTCAGCCAATAGCCTTTAAGATACCAGCCCACTTGGGTGTGGTCTCTTTTGCTTTAAAAAGCAGTGGTAGCCCTGCTCTCATTCTTTTTCTTCTGGCTCCACTTCCGGGTACTAGACTCTGTTCCTGGTCACACAGAGCCCTGATGTCTAGGACAGTGATCTGTAAGTTTTCCCCTTAAATAAATAACCCTTTTATTAATCATAATTGCAAACTGGTGTGAGATTATTTTATGACTTATGTCTACACACTTTGTTGCCTAAAGATCAAGATGTAGAGCTGTCACTACCTTTTCATGAGATGCCATGTCTTCTACCATGTTGATAGTGGACTAACCTCTGAACTGTAAGCCAGCCCCAGTTAGATATCTTCCTTTATAAGGGTTACCATAGTCATGGGGCCTCTTCACAGCAAGAGAAACCTTAACAGAGACAGCATTTTATCACGGTAACAGAAAATTAACTAATGCAGTGTGGCTTTGCAGGAAGCACAAAGATACATCCTGTTTTCTAACCTGTTACTATCATGATTTTTGCTAGTAATTATGATCATTAGTACTCAGAGTCTCTATTAAAATTGTATATTTCTATTATTTTGCTGATTTTGTGGTATTTTTCATACGTCTTTTGTTTAACTATTCTGGCATTTTTTCTTTGTTTTCTGTAGTCTCTTGATTGTTTTTTAAAATTACTTTTAATATTGAAATATTACTTCTAGTATCCTCTTTAGAGCTGGTTTAGTAGCCATAAATTCCTTTCATCTGTTTTTACCTCATAAAATTTTTATTTCTTATTATTATTATTAAGTACATTTGCTGGGGAAGAGTCTGATGAGACAGCTGTCTTTCAGAAATTTGGTCCAATTTTGAAGGTACTTCTTGGTTTAAAGGCTTCTGTAAAATAGTTGGTACAAATATATAATTTAAACATAATTGCATCATTTGCACTTTTCCATTTTGTCCTCCCAACTCCTTCCATGTACTCCTCTCACTCCATTGTAAAATCATGGCCTTTTTCTAAAAATATAATTATTACACATGTGTATATTATACAGATATATTGATGCAACCTGCTAAATATTTTAGTATGATGTGTATTCATGATTTCTTGGATAATTACCTAGCTTTTCATAGTCAATTATAGAAATAGACCTGCTTTTATTAGTAGATTTAGCCTTACTTTCTGGATGCTTTCAATATCTTCTAATCTGTTACTCATAATATTTTAACTAGATAATATCAAGGAAAATTTCTTTCATAGTCTCATTTGTTTTCTATTTAGCTGATCTCTTTTACCTGGATGTGCTTGTCTTTCTTTAGATTGTGGAGTTTTCTTCTAGTATTGTGTTGAAGATAATCTCTGTGACTCTCTGTATTGTATCCATTTGATATGGGAGTGTCTTCTTTCTATGTATTACTTTCATTAATTAATAAAAAAAACTGCTTGGCCTGATAGGTCATAACATAGATAGGCAGGGAAGGTATAACAGAATGCTGGAAAGACAGGAAGTGAGCCAGTCGCCATAGCTCTCCTCTCCAAGATGGATGCAGGTTAAGAATATTCCTGGTAAGACACCACCTCATGGTGCTACACAGATTATTAGAAATGGGTTAATCAAGATGTAAAAATTAGCCAGTAAGAGGCTGAAACTAATGGGTCAAGCAGTGTTTAAAAGAATACAGTTTCTGTGTAATTACTTCAAGTGTAAAACTAGCCAGATGGCGAGACATAGCCTGCCACTCCTTTTATATCCATTTCCATTCTCCATGCTCATCGTTCAGAGGTAAGGTCTTTTAATGATGTCACTGAATTCCCTCTTACTTTTCATACTTTCTAAAATGTATCAGTGATACTTATTAAATTATGTAATACCTATTGTTATTTCTATACTTGTCCTCTATCACTACCTTTCTGTTTCCAAAATATTAATACTATGGGTAAGACTTTCAATTGAGGTTTTAAATAACTTTTTTTGTTTCACATTTACAGGTTTCTTTCTGTTTGTAATTTCTTAAAAATTTGAAATTATATTTTCCTGTCTTAGGTTGGCTTTATATTTTCTTTCATCTCTATTTTTGGCTTTTTCAATTATTTGAAAATAGTTATAATCATATTTCTGAATTCATTGCCAGCTTGTTCTTCTGAATAATTTTCAGTAAATGCTATTACAATAGGAATTAATTAATAGGAGACATTAATTTTGGTATGATTTTTATGCCATGAAATTAACAGAATCAAATATCTTTAAAATGTCATTACAAAGTAACAACAATGAATTTTTAAACTCTGTACCATAGTGATATTGGCCACATCTTAAAAACACAAGTAACTAGGCATAAGCAATAGCTTCTGAGTTGTTCAGAACAAATATGTGTTAGTTAATTTTCTATGCTTTAGTAAAATACCATGACAAACACAATTTATAAAAGAAAACATTTGAGTAATCTCTACAGATTACTCTTAGGTTGCTGTAACTCATGTCCCATTCTGACTTCATTACTTGTGGTCTATGCTTGGTGAAGTCCCCAGGTTTGTGAGACAATGATTCCAGTACATCTTCATTCCTATGTATGATCTGATGACCTACAGAAACATTTTTTTGCCAGGATTATCTATTGGCAGCTAAGTTTATGATGCATGAAGGCAATTTTCATTACTGGCTTCCACTCTAGTCTTTATAGAATTAATCTTAGTTTTGCTACAACCAAAAAATTGGGGATAATATGAAAAAAATTAAACCTATGAATAATATGTAGAAAGGAAAAACAAAAACAGCCCCAAAACATAGAGAATATTTGTTTTAAAAAATCAGAGAAATTCTTTTCCAATTTAAAGAAAGAGGTACTTGTTAAGGTACAATAAGAGCACCAAATATCAAGTGGAAAGGATTAGAAAAAAATATTCCTCATTATGTATGACAACCAAAACATTGACTGTACAGAACAAAGAAGTATACTAAATACAACTAAGTGAAAAGATCAAATAACATCCATTTGGGTAACATCTGGCCTTTTGATAGAGATGGTGGAAGCCAGAAAGTTCAGTACATATATTCTACAAATGCCAGAGGCCACTGAGAG
>NW_026069512.1:7036-7841 GCF_014885135.2 Alexandromys fortis
TTGGGCTGAGGAGGAAGGGGGACTTGATTGGGGGAGGGCGAGGGAAAGGGGAGGCGGCGGTGGGGAAGAGACAGAAATCTTTAATAAATAAATAAATAAATAAATAAAAATTAAAAAAGAAGGAGAAAGCTCACATTAGAGACTTATCATCACAGCTGAAAGCTCTAGAAAAAAAAAGAAGCAGAATCACCCAGGAGGAATAGAAGACTGGAAATAATCAAACTGATGGCTGAAATCAACTAAATAGAAACACAGAAAACAATCCAAAGAATCAATGAAACAAAGAGCTAGTTCTTTGAGAAAGTCAACAAGATTGACAAACCTTTATCCAAACTAATAAAAAGGCAGAGAGAGAACACACAAATTAACAAGATCAAAAATGAAAAGGGGGACATAACCACAGACACTGAGGAAATTCAGAGAATCATTAGATCTTACTACAAAAGCCTATATGCCACAAAGTTGGAAAATGTAAAAGAAATGGACTTATTTTTATATAAATACCATATACCAAAATTAAATCAAGACCAGGTGAACAATTTAAATAGACCTATAAGTAGTTAAGAAATAGAAGCTCTCATAAAAAAACCCTCCAACCAAAAGAAGCCCAGGACCAGATAGTTTTAATGCAGAATTTTACCAGAACATCCAAGAAGAGCTGATACCTATACTCCTTAATTTGTTTCACATAATAGAAACATAAGAGTCATTGACAAACTCTTTTTATGAAGCTACAGTCACCCTGATTCTAAAATCAAAAAAAGACTCAACCAAGAAAGTGAATTACAGACCTATCTCGCTCATG
>NW_026069513.1:0-1566 GCF_014885135.2 Alexandromys fortis
CCGCATGCCAGAAGAGGGCGCCAAATCTCATTACAGATGGTTGTGAGCCACCATGTGGTTGCTGGGAATTGAACTCCGGACCTTTGGAAGAGCAGCCAGTGCTCTTAACCGCTGAGCCATCTCTCCAGCCCGCGTGTTGATTCTTGAACACATAGAAATTCACTGAATAGAGCCGGGTGGTGGTGGCTCACGCCTTTAATCCCAGCACTTGGGAGGTAGAGGCAGGCGGATTTCTATGAGTTCGAGGCCAGCCTAGTCTACAAGAGCAAGTTCCAGGACAGGCTCCAAAACTACACAGACCAAAACCACAGAGAAACCCTGTCTCAAAAGACAAAAACAAACAAACAAAAAGAAATTCACCAAATAAACAGACATCTAGAAGCCCATTCCAAATAATAGGAATAGCATCTAGTGTTGTGGAATAATCTTTTTGCACCCTATAAAAATGTGTCTTTTCCAAGGTGCCTTCTGATTGGTCTAATAAAGAGCTGGATGGCCAATAACTATGCAAGAAGAGGTTAGGCAAGACTTTCGGGCAGAGAGAGGAGAGGAGATGAATGTGGTGAGAGACTCCAGTACACAGAGAGGAAACAGGAGGCACAAAATGGATGAAAGGTAAAAAGCCACGAGACAAAACTTAGATTAATATAAATGGGTTAATTTAAGTTGTAAGAGCTAATGGGACAAGCCTAAGCTATAGGCTGATTTTTCATAATTAATAAGAAGTATCTGCATCATTTTTTTGTGACCTGGTGGCCCAAAGAAAAATCTGTCTATGATCTACCAATGTCCAGAGATGCTCCAGTCAGAGCTGGAGATCGGAGCTCGGCAGAGACCTCTTTGGAGAACAAAAATTCAGTGAGGATGTCCGTGTTAGGGCATTATCATTCGTAAGTGTGTGTTCATTGCACAGAGGGAGCTGTGCAAATTGAGGAGAGTCGGTGAGTCCAGCTTTAGACCGTTCTGGTGGGGTGGGGTATGGTAATGGAAATATTATGTAGTTTTTAGCAACGAAGTTTGGAGCTTAAGGGAGAAGTGCAACTGAGAACTTATACAGAAGGAACCTGAGCACACAGGAATCTAGAGTAAGAAGAAAAGAAAATTAAAGAAAGAATTTGTAAATTCTGGGGGAGACAAATACATTTATGAAACAAGCTAACAAGAGGTAACCCAGGGAAGAAACTAAAGAGAAGCCAGCGTGCTCTGACGAAAGCCACACGAGAACGGCAGACGAAGGCTGCCCTAGTGTGGCCCTTCAGTGGCTGTTGAGAGAATGCCACAGCAAACAGCAAAGGGACTGCTAACTGGATCCTTTCTCTACTGGTTCTTTGACTCCACGAATTTGTGGCTGTCTTTCAAATGTTGACCCTACCCTTTTTTTTAAAATTAATTTATTTATTATATATACAGTAGTCTGCCTACATATATCCTATAGGCCAGTAGAGGGCACCAGATCTCATTACAGATGGTTGTGAGCCACCATGTGGTTGCTGGGAATTGAACTCAGGACCTCTGGTAGAGCAGTCAGTGCTCTTAACCTCTGAGCCACCTCTCCAGCCCGACCCT
>NW_026069513.1:3564-4586 GCF_014885135.2 Alexandromys fortis
AGCTAGACAAAGGGAGCTGTATGTACAAAGGCTCAGAGACACACGAAACCATAGCCTACTCCAAGGAGAGGGTAGGCTGAGCTAGCAAGAGCGTGGGCACATTGACAGAGAGGCGCAGATTCATAGCATCTCTGTGGATGTTCCTCTGTGATTTAACGAACGGGAAAATCTGAGGAGTGATGTCAGAAATTCAGAATAAAACTTTACGAAATTCTTATTACTTAGAAATTTCATTTATCTTAGCTGACGTGTAAAGTTGTATGCAGTTTTGGCATAGCATGTGATATTTTTGAAGTATTTGACTCTTTAAAGAACTGTAGGCATATTACTAATTGGGAAAACAGACTCATTGAACCATCACAAAACTCTTGTTGTGAAATATTATATCCCGAATTCTCTGAAGATGATATAAAACCATACAATGGCTCTGTGGGAACACATTTTTATGCCATAGCTCTTTGCTCAAAGAATAGACTTCCAAATAACAAACCAATAGTTAACCCGCTCTTCTAACGTAATAAAGCTATGTGGGTTTTGAAAACCCCAAATAATACCTTGAAAGATCTCCTAATGTTGAAATCACATCAGTACCATGCAACTTTTATTATTATTATTATTATTATTATTATTATTATTATTATTATTTGGTTTTTCGAGACAGGGTTTCTCTGTGGTTTTGGAGCCTGTCCTGGAGCTAGCTCTTGTAGACCAGGCTGGTCTCGAACTCACAGAGATCCGCCTGCCTCTGCCTCCCGAGTGCTGGGATTAAAGGCGAGCGCCACCACCGCCCGGCTGCCATGCAACTTTTAACTATTTTATTTTAGATAGTATTTGTAAGACAAACTGTGATATCACAATTAAATATTTATTAGTTATCCATTACTTACAAAGCACTGTATTTCTGTGTCAAGATTATTTATTGAACAAATATTTATCGAGCACCCGGTTTGTGCTAGTTACTCTGCTGAGAGAGCAAAACAGCAGGGCCCGGTCTCCATGGCTAGCATCCCCTTGGCTACCTC
>NW_026069514.1:0-1861 GCF_014885135.2 Alexandromys fortis
CGGAAACTTTTTTTTTCTTATTCTCAATAAAATAAAAAAATGAAAAAAAAAACAAACTGAAAGTTAACTAGTATTGGCATGCATCATTCTAGAGACAGAAAAATACTGTTGTGGCCAAAACTCTTTTAATTGCTTATTTTTTTGAGTTTTGAGCAATGTAGAACTCATATTTTTATAGAAAGGATTTCCTGAAGCTGTCCTCTTAAGGAATTTTGCAAATGAAATTTTACATAAATCATTATATCTTAACTTAAATGTCTTATCTGACAATATTTTCCATTAAGTAAGTGATAGACCCTGCAACTCACATACTTAATTCTTGCTTTGTCACATTTTAGGGCTCTAAACATCCTAAGATGAGCCACTCCCACATGTGCTATGTAATGGTACCTAGTTATCAATTGCCTTTACAAATCTGAAATCATGGCATTTTAATAAGAGCTTCTAATACAAAGACATGCCAGCTTTTGCAGCACCTTTATCTCCTCCAAGAAGACAGAAGACCTTCAGTCTTGCTTCTGGGTTTGTCAACACCACCCACTCAGAAGCAAAAAACAGTAGCCTTTTACCTCTCCAGCTTCCTGAATGCTTCACCCAGGGAATTGATCTATTCATCCTGCCAAGACAGGTAGACAAAATCTTTCCCACCCAGAAAAAAATCTTTGTGCCTCTAATACTCAACAGCTAATGGCAAATACTGCTTCTAAAACTGATGTTCTCCAAGGACAAGGAGAGAATTTGGGATTGCCTGTTAGCTAAAAAAACTGTCTAATTTTTTGCTCATTTATTGCTCCCAGATCTGTCGAAAGGCATTCAACAACTCAAGGTACTGCTCTCTAACAGACTTCATAGTCCAGAATTAAGAGATTTCAAGTGTATAGTCTTAACTTAAAGCAATAGCCTTTTGCTATGACACCAAGATGTAAATCTGTTCTAGTTCTCTTACAGATTACTAGAAAAGTTCTATTTCTAGATCAGAATCATGTCTGGTCAAATCAAGGGTTCCCAATTACTTTAATTGTTTTACTGCTACACTAACCCCATCCAGATTCAAGTATATTTTGCAGGTCATTCCTGCTGCCTAAGCCAAGTCCAGCCTACAAAACAGTCCCAGGAAAATGCCAAAAGCACCTACACCAGCTCCTGGGACTTCACCATTACCACCTCAACATCCTGTCATTCCTATATCCAAAGAGTCTTGAATGTAATGTTAAGTTGGGAGCATCACCCAGGCCCCTGGCCTCTATCCCAGTCCCCTGGCCAGTAAGTTGCATTGATCTGGACTCTAAATCCCAGAATGCCAGGTCCTGACCCCTCACTGAGGGAGGGTCAGGACCACTCTCACAGGGTATTTAAGTGGGCACCCAGAAGAGAAACATGTGGTACCAGGTTTTGCATGTGCTCCCTGGTTTTCTGTCTTTCCTGCCATGCTCTCAGCCACCTGAAAGTGCTGTATTTATTAAAACATAGGCATTTTAATTCTGTTTAATTCATCCTGATAGGATTTCTTTAGGTTGGCAGAGTGATTCATTTTAGGATTTTTTTTCTAATATACGGAGGTCCCACTGAGGGGGGGTATTTTTTCCTACACACCCAGGGCCTAGGGCGGTGCTGGATAATGTCCTTCCTGTGCAAGCACTCTGCCAGGCTTCACTTAGTGAGCTCCACTTTTTAAACTGCATGCCAGTAGGGTTTTGGGGTGACACATTTGCTTTCAGGCTTTTGTTGAAGTCTTGGCCTTGTCAAAAGCCTGGTACACACGGGCAAAGGCCAGGCCTTTCACTGAGATGTGACCAACTTCTCATACACAAGGGCAAAGGTCAGGGCTCTTTTTTTTTTTTTTTTTTTTTTTTTTTTTTCT
>NW_026069514.1:7283-7711 GCF_014885135.2 Alexandromys fortis
CAAGGCATCAAAATCTCTACAATGGATTAGTTCAGCACCATTTATAAACAAATATCTTTTAGCATCTGTTGCTCCTTCCTCAGCATTCAAACAATTCAAAGAGAGCATAATAGTATACAGTATCAAGATTCTCTGTGTATTTTCCATCTTGTATGCTTTATTTTAACCTCTATTTCATTTATTTTTACTTTTATATTACATTCTCTGCATCTCTTTGACCTGGAAAAACTCTGTAGACCAGGCTCTCCTTGAACTCTCAGAGATCTGCCTGTCTCTGCCTCCCAGGCATTGGAATTAAAGGTGTTTGCTACTACACCTTGAACTCACAGAGATCTGTTTGTCTCTGCCTTCTAGGCACTGGGATTAAAGGTGTGTGCTACCACACCTTGAAGTCACAGAGGTCAATCTTCCTCTGCCTCCCAAGCGTT
>NW_026069515.1:0-562 GCF_014885135.2 Alexandromys fortis
CTTTTAATCCCAGCACTAGGGAGGCAGAGGCAGGTGGGATCTCTGTGAGTTCGAGGCCAGCCTGATCTACAGAGTTGAGTTTCAGGACAGGCTCCAAAGCTACACAGGGCACAATTTTGTCTTACTGCGTATGTATGCAGAACAAGTTCATACAGGATTGGCCTTGTAGTCTTCATATCAGGATACACTGGTTTACACTGAACAGAAATTGTCTTGTGCAGTTGTTACCAGGAGCAGGGAAACGACCCATTGTTTGCAGGTGAAGGGGGGGTTAGGGGTTCCGAGGTTGCTAGATGCTCCGTTTGGAGAGGGGTGTGTGTGAATAGTACATGCCAATGAAGGAACTCAGATGCCAAGTGCATTAACTGTGTGGGAGGATCCTGGCCAAAACCAAATGGACACCCAGATAAAACTACCTCTTAGGCCTGTCTGTTAAAATTCCCCAAACAGCCGGGCGGTGTTGGCACACGTCTTTAATCCCAGCACTTGGAAGGCAGAGGCAGACGGATCTCTGTGAATTCAAGGCCAACCTGGTCAGAAGAGCTAGTTCCAGGACAGGCTC
>NW_026069515.1:5022-7237 GCF_014885135.2 Alexandromys fortis
CTTCTTTTTTTTTTTTAATCTCCCTGTACAGTTTTTTTTAATATTTATTATGTATACAATATTCTGTCTTTGTGTATGCCTGCAGGACAGAAGGGGGCACCAGATCTCATTACAGATGGTTGTGAGCCAACATGTGGTTGCTGGGAATTGAACTCAGGACCTTTGGAAGAGCAGGCAACGCTCTTAACCTCTGAGCCGTCTCTCCAGCCCAACAACAGACTTCTTAATTGAAAAAAAAGGTCTGTAACAAAATGTCAAGAGATCCAGCCTCACCTTTAAAAAATTTATTTTTGTTATTTTTAATGAAGCATATGCATGAGCACACACACATTAATGAAGTGTAGGCGTGTGTGCCTGTATACAAGTGTGTGCGCATAAGTGTGGTGTTCTGGGGGCCAGAGGCATCGAATCCCCTGGAGCTGGAGTTAGAGACAGTCCTGAGTCACCCAATGTGGATGCTAGGAACTGAACTTGGATCCTCTGCAGAAGCAGTATGTGTTCTTAACCACTGAGCCATCTCTTCAGCCCTTCCCTGCTGTTGTGAGACAGGGTCTTATGTAGCCCAGGCTACTCTTGAAAACCGTGAAGTAAATGCGGATGATCTTGAACTTCTGATCCTCCTGCCTCCATATCCCATGTGCTAGGATTGCAGATGTGTGCCACCAAGTCTGTACTGGGCATGGAGCAAAGGGCTAGAACAACCAAGCAAACACTATGCCAACTGAGCCACAACCCCAACCCCCAGATTTGTTTATTTGACTTACTGTATGTATTTATTTAATTTACTGGCTAGTTTCGTGTGTCAACTAGAATCAGAGAGGAAGGAGTCTCAGTTGAGGAAATGCCTTCTTGAGATCCAGCTATAAGACATTTTCTCAATTAGTGATCAGTGTGGGAGGGCCCAGTCCATTGTGGGTGGGGCCATCTCTGGGCTAGTGGTCTTGGGTTCTATAAGAAAGCAGGCTGAGCACACCGTGGGGAGCACCTCTCCATGGCTTCTGCATCAGCCCTGCCTCCAGGAGCCTGCCCATGTGAGTCCCTGTCCTGACCTCCTCCAGTGATGTGGGATTAACTCCTTATTCCCCAGCTTGCTTTTTGTCATGGTGTTTCATTGCAGCAATAGAAAACTAAGACTATGTATTTATTTATTTATTTATTTATTTATTTATTTATTTATTTATTTTGATTTTCGAGACAAGGTTTCTCTGTAGTTTTTGGTGCCTGTCCTAGAACTAGCTGGTCTCAAACTCAGAGATCCGCCTGCCTCTGCCTCCCGAGTGCTGGGATTAAAGGTGTGCACCACCACAGCCCAGCTAAGACTATTTATTTATGAGACATGGCTCAGCGGTTAAGAGCATGTACTGCTCTTGAGAGGGCTCCTGTTAGGGCTCACGCCAACTTAATTCCAGCTCCTTGGGATCTGCTGCGCTCTTGTGGCTTCTGATGGCATTGTCATGTGCACATAGGGCCCTTTATATACATAATCTAAAGTAAAATCTTTAAAGTTAGCCTTTTAAAAAACTTTACTTGAAGTAGACCAATATTTTATTTTTAAAAATTCATTTGAATATAAAGCACTAGAAAAGAATATGAGCATATTTTATTGTATCCACCCAATTACGTATGAATCTTTTCTTGTAACATATCTTGATGGCAAAACACAGCTGTGCCTCCCAAGTGCTGGGATTAGAGGTGGTGTTCTCATGGTGCCACATTTGTCAGAGACCGATACAGCATTAGGAAATGTTCTTAGCTGATGGCTGTGTCACATACCACAGGGTGTGACATACCCTAAACCCAGCCTTGTCCTTTTGAGAGCAATACTGGTTTGACTGCCATATCTTCGCACACACATTCCAATACCTAATTTCATGCACTGTATAAAACAGAATTTATTATCTGCTAACCCTGAGCCAATGCTGTGTGAAAACTTCACCATCCCGGTAGCAGCAATACCTCAGCATCACAAAATGCATGCTTGTGTTATCTGGGTTAGAAGAGGGCTGCGCATGAGGGCTGGTACTTTCAGTTCTGTTTATCCTTTCTTCCCTTCTTAAAACCAGGCCCTGGTGGCACAAGCCTTTGATTCCAGCACTTTTGAGGCAGAGACAGGCGGATCTCTGGAAGTTCCAGGCCATCCAGGGCTACAGAGTGAGACCTTGTCTCAAATAAAAACAATTAATTTACATTCTCATTTTTACCTGGGAACAGAAAC
>NW_026069516.1:0-1107 GCF_014885135.2 Alexandromys fortis
GCCTGCCCTGGCCGCATTTATAGGCATGATATTTGGTATATTACAGTTATTTGGCATGAATATTGGTTCTTAAAGTTTTTGAGATTTATTTTATTTTCTGTCTATGAGTGTTTTGCATGCATATCTGTGCACTTGCATACTTGGTGTCCATGGAAGTCAGAAGAGGGCATTGGACCCCATGGAACTGGGGCTACAGGTGGTTGTGAGCCACCATGTGGGTGCTGGGAACTGAACCCAGGTCCTCTGCAGGAGGGTCAGTGCTCCTACATGCTGAGCCATCTCTGCAGCCCTGAATATAGATATTTCAATGTTTCAGAAAGTAGTATTACTTTTTATTTTAACTACTCACTTTGTGGGGATCACCCACAGCATTTGTAGAGGTCAGGGGAAAACTTTAGGGAGTTAGTTCCTTTGCCAGATGAGACCTGGGATGGAATTTACTCTTAGGCAATTATGCAGTTGTCTTCACCTGATGAGCTTCCTCCCTAGCCTTTCCCCAATGTTCCAGGAAGAGCTGAGTTTTGGCTCGCTCCATAGAATGCTCGCCTAGCATGCAGGAAGTCCTGCGTTTCATCCCCACAAAATCAAGGCATTGGTGGGGCATGACTGGAATCCAGCACTAGGAAGACAAGGCAGGAGAAGGCAGGAGGATCACAAGTACAAGGTTATGTTTGGCTAGACAGCCAGTTCAAGGATAGCCTGAGCTACGTGAGATCCTGTCTCAAAAAAAAAAAAAAAAAGGCTTGCCAGGAGTGGTGGCACACAACCTTAGAAAGGCAGAAGTAGTCACATCTCTATGAGTTCAAGGCCAGCTGCTGGTCTACACTGTGCATTGCAAGCAAGTCAGGGTTGCACAGTGAGACTCCGTGCCCCCCCTCCCCAAAAATAAAGAAAAAAGAAAAAAGAAAAGATGTTTTATTAATTCACTATATAGCCCTGGCTGGGCCTGGAACTCACTATGTAAACCAAACTGCCCTCAAACTCAAGAAATCTGCCTGTTTTTGCTACCCAAGTGCTGAGACTAGAGGAATGTGCCACCGTGCCTGGTCAAAATAGTCTCTCTTTTTTGTTGTTGTTTGTTTGTTTGGTTTTTTTTTTTTTTTTTTT
>NW_026069516.1:2258-5098 GCF_014885135.2 Alexandromys fortis
TTTTTTTTTTTTTTTTTAAAGATATTGACTCACTCTGAGGCCCAGGCTAGCTTTCAGACTTGCGATCTTCCTAACACAGCCTCCAAGTCCTAGGATTTTAGATGTGACTAGCACACGGGCTTGCATTCTTCATGTGACAACCTCAGGTGTCAGTCTTCTGACACCTTCACATTTGGAGACAGAGCTTCTCACAGGCTTAAAACTTTGCCAAAAGGCACACCAGGTGGCCCAAACCTTCCAGGGACCCACCAGTCTCCACCTCCCATCTTACTGTCTCTGGGACAAGCAATGTGTGCCACCCCGGCTCTTAAAAAAGATTTTCTTGGGCTGGAGAGATGGCTCAGCAGTTAAGAGCATTGGTTACTCTTCCAGAGGACCGGGTTCAATTCCTGGTCCCCACATGGCAGCTCACAACTGTCTGTAATTCCAAACATTATCATACAGACATACATGCAGGCAAAACACCAATGTACATAAAATAAAAATAATAAATTATATTTTAAAAAAATCTGGGCAGTGGTGGCAAACACCTTTAATGCCAGCACTTGAGAAGTAGAGGCAGGTGGATCTCTGTGAGTTCAAGGCCAGCCTGGTCTAGAAAGTGAGTTCCAGAACAGCCAGGGCTACACAGAGAAACCCTGTCTCATATTTATATGATTTTCTTTTATTCATGTGTGTGCGTGTCTGTGTCTCTGTGTGTGCATTAATGTACCCATGTATATGCACTTGCATGAATGTGTCTATGTATGTATGCATGCCTGTGTCTATAGGTAATGTATGTCTTTGTATGTATGCCTGTATCTGTGTGTGGATACATGCATGTATCTATGTGTGTGTTTGTGAATGCATCTCTATGTGTGTGTATGCCTGTATTATATATGTGTGTCCATGCGTATGTGTGCATGTGCTTGCCACATCTTGAGTGTAGTAAGAGGACAACTCAGGAATCAATTCTCTCCTTTGACCATATGGATAACCAAACTCATGTCAAGCTTGGCAGCAAGCGCCTATACCCACTGAGCCATAAGATGGAATTGTTCCTTTGACCCTGAACTCACCACCCTCCCCAATACCATTGGACTAACCCCAGGCTGCATCTCTCACCCAGGAAACGGACCAGCCTCCGAAGTGGGGGACTGAAGCGGCAGCAGGCCCCGGACACGATGGTGCTCTCCCCACTGACAGGACTGGCGGAGGGGGGAGCAGGAAAGAAGGCACGTGCCAACTCCCCCAGCAGGATCTGTGGACAAGACCAAGATGGAGGTCTTCCTGGCCTCAAAGGCCAGGGCTCCCCCAGCCCCAACCTGGCCTTCCTGACTTCTGGGAGTTTCCCTGGCATCCAACCTGGGTGGCCCACACTATCTCACCGTGAGAGTGGGCCCAGCAGTGACCAGAGCATAGATGAGGGCAGGAGGTGCTCGGCTGGCAGCCTCAGGCCCGGGGTACGGCTTGGCATAAGCGCTGTCATAGCAGAAGAAGCCCTGGGTGTGCACAGGGAAGGTGTCCGTGAATTCCAGGCGGTACGCAAGCAGGACCACAATGCCCAGCAACACAGACTGCAGCGGGTCAGGGCCAGAGAGAGGCAAAGAGAAACAGGAGGAGGTCAGAGGCCAGGGGGGGAGGGAGAGAGAGAGAGAGAGAGAGAGAGAGAGAGAGAGAGAGAGAGAGAGAGAGAGAGAGAGAAATGGAGACAAGAGGAGAGGACAGAAGGGAGACATTCTTACTTCCCAACAACTGGAGCTATCATTCTGTTTTCTCTTTTTCTGATGCATTTTGGTTTTGTTCTGTTTTGTCTTGCATTTTTTTTCCCGAGGCAAGGCCTCAAGCAACCCAGGATGACTGACAACTCACTATGGAATTGAGGATAACTCCTGCCTGGTACTGGGGTTGTAGGTGTAGGTCAGTACACCTTGTCTATTCGGTGCCAGGGATGGAGCTCAGGGCTTTGTGCCAGCTAGGCAAGTTTCTACAAATTGAGCCACAGCCTCCATCCATCTTTTATTTATCTATATACTTACTATTTTTTAAGATGGTCTCTTTATGTATCTCAGGCTGGAATAGAAACCATAAACTTTTTTGTTATTTTTGTTTTGAGACAGGGTTTTCCTATGTATGTAGCTCTGGATGTCCTGGGATTCATTCCTGCCTCTGCCTCCTGAGTGCTGGGATTAAAGGTGCAGCCACCACCTTCTGGTTTGTTTGCTTTGAAACAGGATCTCACTCCACAGTCCTGGCTGGCCTGGAAGTTACCATGTATATGGAATGGACTTGAATTTGTAGGCGTTCTCCTGCCTCTGCCTCCTGAATGTTAGGATTATAAGTATGCATCACAGTGGCTGTGCCTTGTGATTTCTTTTCTCTGTCTGTCTTAATCATTTCTTGAGACAGTCTTATGTAGACTAGGCTGGCCCTGACTTTCCTGAATGCTTCTCCTTCAGCCTCCTAAAAGCTGAGGTGTGTGTCACATATGTGCCACTATGCCCTGCTGACTATGCTCATTTTAGATGAAGTAACTGGGGCTCAGGCAGGCAAAGTCCCAAAGTGTGAATGGATTAGGGCTGAATGGGGCTGGAATTCAGAAACGCTTCTGAGCCCAACCCTGTCACCACATCTCAAGAGAAAGGGGGCAGCAGCTAAAGCTCTGGGGTAGTGGGGTATGAAAGGAGGGGGGAGGGGGAGACAGAGAGAGAGAGAGAGAGAGAGAGAGAGAGAGAGAGAGAGAGAGAGAGAGAGAGAGAGAGAGAGCTGGGCTGGAGTCAGGGAGTTTGGGAAAATGAGCGTGGTTAAGGGTTGGGCCAGGAACAGGGAGACAGGCTGGACAGGGATAAAGGGATGAAACA
>NW_026069517.1:0-2209 GCF_014885135.2 Alexandromys fortis
ATGTCATTCTCTTAGACATACATCCAGGTACAGAGTTCTTTCACACACATACACAAACACACACACACACACACACACACACACACACACACACACGGAATCCTGCTTACTGTTCATTTGTGCCTTCCCATTCTTGCTTTGGTCTCAGCAATATGATTATGCAGTTAACCTACTGTTTTGTGAACTAAACAAATTAGCTTAAGCTATTAACTTCTGAGAGAGTTTTACTGCTGCTGACACTTTCTAGTCTAGCTCTTTCAATTGACATAACAGAAGAACAAGAGCAAGGAAGAGATGTCATATTACAACATGTCGCATCAGTGTGAACCGGTGTCCTCAGGCAATCTGGATACAACAACTCACACATAATTGAGGGTGATTTTTAAAATTCTTTTTCATAAAATAATCAAAATATAATTGACTTTTAAAATATTAGAGTTCAAATAACTTGTTTTTCTATACTTATTATTACCATCAGTTTTGATTTCTTCAGCTTCTTCTGTCCAATTGTGACAGACCCTTTTTGATCTGATCTTATCCATTTTCTGAGAGTTGCCCTCTCTGTCTCTCTTTTCTTCTGTTTAACCTCCCAGAGTCTTTTGGTTCCCTGCCACCACCATGTTTCAGTAAAGGAAGATAACTTGGCCTATCTGACACAGTCTTTTAATAGTCATATAAAAACAACAATCTGTTGATGTCTTAGAATAAAATAATCCTCTCAAGAAGACAAACGCTCTGCCATTTGTTTTCTAGTGTTACAAAAACCTCTTAAAATGCAGAGCTAAATGAACCTTAAAGCAAGAAATCTTGAAATATAAATGTAGAGAACATATGAAGGAAGAGTATTGGCTGTTCCGTCAGATGTCTCTGGATAGACTTCTGATGGATTGACTCAGCAGGTGACAGGACTGCTTGCTTGCACATCCTCTGTCTTCCACAAGAAAGGATGTATGGTGTGACACTATCCCTGCAAAGACCTGAACAAGTGTCTTTTCATTCCAGGCATAAGACAGACCAAAATATGGGTAGCACCAAAGTCCAACTTGGTAAACTAATTAGTTTTATTAAGGTTACTTACAGATGTATGGGTAAGGAGTTACTTACAGGAGTAAACATGAGTCAAAGACAACTGCATCACCAAAGTCCACCTAGCAGGGATGAAAGCAGGAAACCCAGAGCACACTACACAGTCTGCAGCAGCTCAACAGGTTGGAGGCTTTTTCAGGGATCTTGCCTCTCCCAAGATGAACAGCTGGTTTCTATTTCCATTTCAAGACTTATTTTAATAATTTTTAAATTCTTTGGATGCAATCTCGAGGAAGTTTGAGCATATGGGTGCCGTGCTTATGGAGGCCAGAGGTGTTGGATCCTCTGGACCTGGAGTTCCTGGTTGCTGTAAGCTACTTGCTGTACGTGCTGAGAACTGAACTTGGGTACACCAGAAGAGCAGAGAGTCTCTAACCTCTGAATGATCTATCCAGCTCATGATCTGTACTTCTAGAGAGCTCAAACGGTTTCTGTTTCTTCCAGGTGGGTCAGCTGGTTTGAGCCCCTACCAGGCATCTCAGCTTGTCTGAGAGTCAGTTAGTAGTCCTAACTACCTTTACAGGTTGGTTGCAGGAGTTTTCTGAGGTCTTTGAGATTTTTACTTCCTAAGAGTAAAGAGCTTCCCTACAGGATGGAATGCTTCACCAACTTCAGAACATGCTATCTTAATGAGCTTCCCTCCACAATAGATGGTTTTCTGTTGAAGGAAATTGCTAGACAACAGGATTGTGAGAGAACGACTGAACTAGGGCATAGGCATCTCTAATTCTTACTAACCTTATCATTCACAAAGGCTTCCTTTGCCTCTTCCATAAATACCTCAATCCTGTGGGAGTCCTTCTCTATCACTGCCTTCCACGTGGTACTCTTTCTGAATCAAGCCCTGTGACTGCTAGCACCCAACTGTATATGAAAGTAATGAAGAATATTACAACATATAAAACTTTCCACGAGGGGTGCACCCACCCACGGAGACAGTGGGGCTGATCTATTGTGAGCTCACCAAGGCCAGCTGGTCTACGACTGAAAAACCATGGGATAAAACCGGACTCTCTGAATATGGCGGACAATGAGGGCTGCTGAGAAGCCAAGGACAATGCCACTGGGTTTTGATCCTACTTCATGTTCTGGCTTTGTGGGAGCCTAGCCAGTTTGGATGTCC
>NW_026069517.1:6493-7500 GCF_014885135.2 Alexandromys fortis
TATTGTTTATAAATATTCTTTTACATTTAAAGGGGGAGATGATATAGATATGAATAATTTGCATTGGTATAAATCTTGGTTTATTGTTATAAATTTAAGGTAAATCTTGTTATATGTATATGTATTTCTGATCTTGATTAAGGTATTGTGATTGTGTAGTTCATTTTAAAATGTAATGTATAATTAGGAAATATAGGTTGTTAATGGGTAATCATTGATAATAGTCAAGCTTGTAGTCATGTTAGTTAGATTTTTTAGATATATAGAGATATATTTCAGTTAGATAGGCATTCTTCATCTCTTTCAAAGACTACAGAATTTGGCATTTAATATTTTAATAACTTAGGGCTTTTCATGACAACGAGACACATCTGCTCCTGGCAGCACCAGCTACTTCAAGAGGAAGATGGGCATTGAAGAGGCTCCTTATGGAGTTTGCTAACCATTTGGGCAAGAAACTGTTCTTGCCTGGACTGCTTAACTGGACACAAAAAACCCACAGAAAGAGGACTGCTGAACTTGCCTAAAGGTTAGATGATCCTTTGGGGTTCCTGATTCGTGAAATAGTCTGCAAGACATTCTGCAGGACACAGCAGATAGTGACTGAACTGCATTTGAAATTTTCTACTTCATGGAAATATCTGCTGGAAACTATGGGCCTGTAGGCTGGATGCCCCAATGGTACAAAAGAACTTTGGGTGACTGTACAGGCAGCGAGATGTCTCTTTAATTTCTAGATTTTTGGACTTCTCATTTACTTAGGTAATATTATATTTTTCTGGAGTCTTTAATGGAGTTGAAGAATAGGTAGATAGTTATAATTATAGTTTTTCTTAGTTATGATAAAAGATAAAATAGATATAAATATTGTGACTAATTTTTGCTTGATAATTGTTTTGTTATATGTAATTTTACTATGTTAAAGTTAAAGCCTTCTTTTTTGTTTAAACAGAAAAGGGGAAAATGATATAGGAGTGCCTTCTGTTTTGTGTTGATTTCATTGGTTA
>NW_026069518.1:0-2631 GCF_014885135.2 Alexandromys fortis
CTATGGATTGAATGCATGCATCTCATTTGCAGAAATCTTTCTGTAAGCTGAGGCAGGAGGATAGTGTCCTCAATTTCTTCTTACAGTTTTAGCTAGGCATTATTTATAGGAGCCCCTCCCCTGACTCCATTGGTCAGGTTTTGACATTAATTTTCTACTTTCAAGAGGGAGCTACCTCTAGATGTTTTATTCCTATGCTAATGCCATTTTAGTAAAACACTATAGCTTTGTAATAAATTGAGATGACAGAGCAGAAGTTCCCAGTTCAGTTCTTAGGACTATCCTTGGGGCCCCTCTCTTCTATGTAAATTTTAGAATTTTATAATAATTTTTTACTCAGACCTTTTGTGGTTTTAATAGGAAGTTCATAAAAAGATGAATTTGTGCCAAAGTTCTCTGTCTTTCAAGTATGGAGATTGTTGTGCGCATATTCTGTATCCTTTTGTTCTTTCTATTGATGACTTACAGCATCATCAGACCTCTCCTCAAGGAAGCCTTTCCCAGCTCTGCTCTGTAAGCTCCTCCTTCCTTCCTGTGCCTCCTCCATCTACTGACATCCTGAGGGCATTGTGTTTTCTTTGACATTTTTGTGAATTTCAGCTGTAATGTTCATTGTATAATAACTGGTTCTCTGGAGAATGGGAGGAAGGGAAGAATTTGTTAATGTCCATGTTATAAAGTCCATGTTAATATCCATGGTATAAAGTCTCCCACGGTAGCAGGTGTTAGTATGACATCAGTGAATATGGAACTGGGGAGAGGCATTCAACAGTGCATCCATTCATATGTCGCATTTCCACCAATCAGAAATTGTGGATGCCAATCTCAATGATAAGTCATTGTGAGATGTGTGTGGGTGATTGCAAGATGCAAGAACCTAACTTAGCATAGAACTGTAAACTTATTTTTGTGTAACTTATTTTAAAAACATGACTTATTTAACTGGCTTGCAATATTCATGAATGTTTATTAATGACTTAATAGTTGTGCAAGTTGGTTCCAAATAATTGACATTTATGTTATTTTATACTTTGTGTGAACCAACGTTGTAAATATTTTGTCCTTTAAAAATGGCCTTTCTAACAATTTCTTGCTAGTTTGATGGAATACAGTTGACTTTTTCCTGATGTTCTTTTCTATTACAAGCTGAATAATGTATCTTCATCATCACTTAACATACATGGACATTCTTTGTAGATGATCTTATCTGTCTTCTGGTGAAATTGATATTGTGTTTCTCCATTTCCATTTTTACTATCTTGTTTCTGATTGGCTTGCTATTTCATGGACTCAAATCTCAAATACTCAAATGTTGTTTTAGCACCAAAGAAAAAACATTGCTGTTTTACTTCTGAATTTAAATAAAAATTCTACATTTCTTAGATTTTTTTTGGCAGAGAGATTTTTTTTAATTCATAGTTAGATAAAAATTTGTTTCTATTTGTCATGAGTAGTTGTTGGATTTTATGACATGATCCTAATCATAGGTGACAAAATGTCTTCAATTTGCCAGGAAATTTTTATGACATACCCAATGATACAGTGTCAAAATAAAGACAGCAGTGATTGGCAGAAGTAGAAAAAGAAGTGGAAAAATAAATACATAGGAAAAATAATACATGCGAACAGCATAATTAGTAATTTGATCTCCTGGAAAAATAAAAAGCCTAGTTACCATCAGACTTCTGAATATTTATTTTATCAGTGCTGTTCACTTGTGTTTTATTATGTAACTGAAATCACACAGTTCTCTGAATCCACATATACCTTTGTTACACTACAAAAAATAGAGCTACATGGGTATTTACATTTTTGGTCATTGAATAGATAATTCATAAGGCAAATTTCACTCATACATGCACTTTATACACACACACATATATATACATGCACATATACATATGTTTACATATATACATACCACACATATACATGCATATCAAGTATACAATGTTTTTTGACCACAATTAAGCTTCTTTTTAAAGTTGAGTTGGCCTTTTCTTAAAGAGATGTTTTGAATAGAGGCTTGAGCAGAAGGCTGCTCAGCTCAGAAGACTGACAGCATCGGTGTGGTTTCTTTAAGAAACGTCGCCCTGTTCCGATTCCTAAGCACCTTCTTCATTTTTACTTTCTGTTCAAGACATTCTCCTTCCAGCCTCAGATACACTGCCATTTAACTTGTTCATTTTGATTTGCATTAAATAGTTACAGTGTTCAATTCCTGCAATTATGTTAGCTTCTTCTCAGAATCTACTGGGGCTTGACTTTAAAATAGTCTCTTAAAGATTTTTCTCTTTGGTCAAACGTCAATAAACCTAGCTGTTATATGAAAGATTTGCCAAACACAGTGCCATTCATCTTCATCCAGCTTTCTGCCTTCTCTTGTTGTTATACCTGACTGGTACAGCTGCTGTCAACCCGCAGATCTCTGTATGGAAAATGCACTGGGCTTCTTACTGAAGTGCCTGACTTCAGAGAGGGTTTGATTTTGCTTCATTCAAGACTGTAGACTGCAATGGCCTTGGATGACTTGACATTAATATCTTGACTGGGGCCTTTTACATCATACAATATTGAGAACTCTGTCCCCCAAACCCATCTATATTCAAGAGAAGTAGGTGTGTCTCTCGT
>NW_026069518.1:3872-7573 GCF_014885135.2 Alexandromys fortis
GTGTGTGTGTGTGTGTGTGTGTGTGTGTGTGTGTGTGTGTGTGTGTGTGCGTGCGCGCACGCACACACACACACATGTGATTTACTGGCTTGCTCCTCATGGCTTTCTGAAACTGCTTTTCTATGGACCATAGGATCACGAGCCCAGGGACAGCATCACTTGCAACAGGCCAGACCCTCCCACATCAATCACTAATTAAGAAACTGTCTTGTAGCCAGATTTATGGAGGTGTTTTCTCAATTGAGGGTCCCTCCTCTTAGACAACTCTAGCTCTTGTATAACCGACGTAAAAACTAGCTGGGACAGTGGGCTAATGGCTTTTCAGTTAGAGGGAGGGCCTGAAGCTTTAATTTCGGATTTTACCGCATTACTGAAAACAACTTTCCTGGGGTAAATGGTGATCAATATTCACTGAGTCATAAAGTTTTATTCTATCTGACAATTTTATTTTGCATGAAGTTTATGTACGTCAAAGTTTGAACAGCCATAGAGCTTTGGGGACACATACGGCGAAGCAGTCGGTAACTCACACCTTTATTTCCGAATGGAGACTTGTGAGGCTGGAGGGGCCGTGTTTGCCACTTTTCTCCTTGCTGTAACTCAACACCTAAAGGGAAGACACTTACATGAGGAAGGGCTTCTTTTGGCTTATATATTAAGAAGGCAGTGTTTCATCTTGGGGAGGCATGGTGGCAGAAGTATGAGCTGCCTGGTCATATGACATCAGCAGTCAGGAAGCAGAGTAGGAACAGGAAGTGGGATCGAGCTATAGAACCTCAACATCCTCCCTGACACTGACCTACTTCTTTCAGTGAAGCTCAACCTCCTAAAGGTTCCACAACGTTTTTAAGCAGCGCTAAGCTGGGACCAAGCGTTCACATACGTGATCCTAAGAGGGGGATTTCACTTTGCTTGTCACTGTTTCAGGGGAGATAGGTACGAACACTACTTTGCCCTAGATAGGGCACTGACAACAGAACAAAGAAATTCCACCCAAGTCTAGCTTAGTGAAGTGGTGAGTTTGTAGGCATCCCTTACAGGACCTTGTGTGACTTCAGTGCCACTGTATCACAAGACAGCCCCCTGAAGCATGGTGACACCTCACCAAAGCTGTCCCTGCATGGAGTTCTGTGTGTGACATGTAGTTCAGCTGATCATAGTGTCACCCCTTTCCTGCAGTGATGTGAAGCTCAGTTGATGATAGGCTCCCCTCTCCTGCAATCACTGATGCTTATTTGGCTTGGGGGGAGGGGCTTCATGAGTCTTGAAAGTTTTAGGATCTTCCAAAGACTAGTATATTTTGTTGATTTTTCTGAGTCGTAAAGAGCCCCTCCTCCCAGCTCCCTCATAGAAAGAGAATTGTTATACAATATTTAAACCACAAGGGAAGGAAGGGGACTGGACTGGGGGAGAAATGTGCTATTCTTTGAGAACCGAGAGCAACATCTTCGTTATGTGTTGAGCTCTTGGAATAGCAGAAATTCTTATTCTAGTGAGAACTTGAAAGATAATGAGTGACATCATTATATCATAGGTTATAAGATGCATTGATATTCCCAATTCTCATCTCACCTCTGTCTTCTTTGTAAAAATCCTGATGCTGATTAAATACATATATTTGTGACATTAATGCTTGTCAGTATTTAATCTCAAGGAGCTCTCAATTTGCTAAAGAAATAGTTAGTCTATAAATTGCTAATAGAGTTCCAAAGGGTGGTTTCTTAAACCATTCTGTCTGTCACCTTTTGTTTCCCAAGAATGTCTTATATTCCATGAGTTAAGAATTTGCATCAGTAAAGACTGAAGATTTTTGTCTTACCGACAGCCCTGAGGACATTCAAGGGCAACATCCCCATACTGGGAAGTTTGGGAGAGTGATGGCATGCATTAAGGATATTCAGATTGCGACTTCTTCTAAATGAAAATTTATTATTTCATTATTCCAGAGACTTCATTTATTATGATCCCCGGGCCTTGAGGTAATTGAAGACAACAATAATCATTCCTTCACGTGCTACATATTATGGAGTTGTTCATTTTGAAGGATTCCCAGATGTGTCTCAGACTGCTTATGAAATTCAGTGCACAGCTCAGCAGTGAAGGGGACGGGCGTTCATACATACATGTTGTGCTTCCCCTCTGAGGGGACTTTGCAGACTTAAAATGCAGCAGATCCTGTGCACTGTTAAAGGTGTAAATCTTGCCCAACTTACAGTTGCCATGGCAATTTGATACTAGAAGGAAGGCTAATAATAATGATAATAGATAATTTGCTTATCTGTTCTAATAAACAAGCCTAGCAAAAACTGTGCTATGTATGTATGCAAGAAATGTCAGACTTCCTGGAAGTTTTAAAGAATAAATGAATAATAAAACGTACTACACGCCTGGAGGTATATAATTAAAAGTTATTGTAAAACTAGGCTCTGGCAGCGGTAATGATTTAAAAGGAGGATTGATCATTATGTATTCCTTTACTAGACCCTTCGCTCCTGTTAAGTGTTAAATCAGGTTATCATTTAGGCTTGCCACGCTCAAGCTGTATGACAATCGTCTTTATACGGAGGTTGAGCTGCATAAACCGGTGGCCGAAAGACAGTGCTCTTGGTGGCAGTCATGAGACAGAGGTGGGGAAATGAGAGCTATGGACCACACCTATTCCAATTATAGTCACTTACCAGAGATGCTAATTCTCCTGAGAACGCAGTAACACCTCGGATAGGAACCTTGTGAGTTCAGTTTTGGTCATACAGTTTGTCAGTACTGCTTTTCAAAGTTGCATCCCATCTGCCGGTCAGCAGAGCAAGGCTGGATCAATGAGATCTGGGTGCACACACCACCTCTGAGTTGCTCCTCAGTCACCTGCAGTATTGATATATTATTCTATTTCCTGAAGCCTCGGGTTCATATCAAACGTTAAAGTGGTAATAAGAGTACCCACTTTTCAATAGGTTATGTGGCTTCTATGAGTATAGCACATAATGAAATTTAGAAACATCAGCAATGCTGTTGCTCTAAGGAGACAGTCATCTTGCTGAATGATAATATTTCTTCAAAAACTCCATCTTAGCAGTAGCTGTGAGGCTGTATTCTCTGCTGACTCCTTTGATGAGCCAGAAGATATACTTCAGGGTATCCCTGACATTTTTAGGTAAAAAATAAATGCACTTGGCTATCTCTAGTCTTCCTGAAGATATCTCACTTGAGCCCAGGGTAATAAGCCAGACTTTCAGGTCTGAGTGCACACCCTCCCCTCCTAAATCTGACTATGTGGGGCATTGGGGACCGGAGTCCTCACTGGATGCTTCTTCACCTAGGACTTTGAATTTTCTCACAGTGTTTCAGGATGTTCCTAGCTGCCCCAGAAAAGCAAAGAACAAGGAGCTAAGGAACAGGGAGGGACATGACTGGTTAGCTTCAGTGTCAGCCCTAAGGGCGCTCCAGGTAGAAGCTCTGGGGAATCTTTGGAGTTCATTCTTCAGTAGAGTTGAGATGACTGACCAGTCTGGACTCTGTTCTCATTCACAAGACATGGTTGGTGTCTACAGCCTGTCCTAATGACCTGAGTAGTCTCAATTTAGGATGACTCCTGCTGGCCTATTCATGTGCCCTTAGCATCAGCTTTTGAGGTCATGGCTTGTTTTTATGGAAGGGACCACACACACACACACACACACACACACACACACACACACACACAC
>NW_026069519.1:0-7492 GCF_014885135.2 Alexandromys fortis
AAACAAGACAGAATGACTCAAGGTCAAATCCAGATACAATTAAAATATGTAAGTATATGTTAGAAAATAATTATCTCTACAAGTTTACCCAAATTAAATACTTAAAATATAAGGAAACAGTGTGCTTTATTTAATATTGAATTTATTACCTTCTGATTCAATATATAAAGTTGTGTTTATACTGTGCTAAATTATTGTGGAAAACTAAGATGTAAGGGCTGACTGAAAAGTACCAATAAAACTGACTTGGCTACTGAATAAAAAAGAAACCTGTGGTAGGAACAGATGGCCCACATTTCTGAGTTCTTCATCCAGCAAAGATTCAAGACTGCTGCCTGAGATGATCAAGCCTCACAGGATATTCCAGTCAGGACTTGATCATAATTTTAAATTTTCTTTAGATTGTCATAAGGTTATCAGTGCCCCCAATCAGCAGTAAGTAGTGTGGAAAACTATGCTCACATTCCCAAATAATAGACTAAAAATATCTTCCTTTGTTTAGAATGTTGGTTACAAGTTGTTATGGATAATGATCAGGAAAAAGCTAAACAAAGGATATTGGATTCAGAGTTCTTATTTTTAAAAAAGAAGGGAAGTGTTGTGGGAAAATGATCTGTATCCTGTCAATTATATTTTAAATAAACAATAATTGGCCAGTAGCCAGGCAAAAGTATAAGTGGGACAACCAGACAGGAAGCAAGGTTGGGTCAATGAGAACAGGAATATTCTGGGAAGAAAGAAGTCCTAGTCTACAATTGTGATCCAGTCACAGAAGAAGCAAGATGTGGCTGCCTCACCAAATAAGTTATCCATGTGACTAACATAGACATGAAATGGATAATGGGCTAATATAAGTAATAAGAGTTAATAAATAGTCTGAGCCACTAGGCCAATCAGATTATAGTTAATGTAGACCTATGTGTGATTTCTTTGGGACTTAAAAACTGTGGGAACTGGGCAGGACAGAAAACCTCAGACAACAAGATGTCCCAGCTTGTGGAACATATAGGATTCAGGGAAAGGCTGGTGCATTGTGAGCTATCCTCCATCACATTATTGGAATCTTTTGACTGATGTCTCTGGAGAGGACCAAGTGGGTATTCAAAACAAAGACATAACATTTGTCAACTCAAATGTGATGAAAATAAGGATCTGTTGTTGGTCTGCTCACATTGTCATGGAGTTCTACAGCATAACACTTCTCCTCATTCTCTAGGTCTTACATGTTCTCTACCCACTCTGCTGAGGTATTCTTTTGATATGGAGAAGGTGACATAGATGCCCACTAGACTGATGGAGGTGGGTCTTGTATCTTATCTGTTGATTTCATTGGTTAATAATAAAGAAACTGCCTCGGCCCTCATAGGACAGAAAATTAGGTAGGCGGAGTAGACAGAGGAGAATGCTGGGAAAAAGAAGCTGAGTCAGAGAGTCGCCATGATTCGCCTGCTCCAGACAGATGCAGGTTAAGATCCTCCCTGGTAAGCGAGCTCGTGGGCTACACAGAATATTAGAAATGGGTTAGAACAATATGTAAGAGCTAGCCAATAAGAAGCTAGAACTAGCCGGGCCAGGCAGTGTTTAATAGAATACAGTTTCCATGTAATTATTTCGGGCATAAGCTAGCCATGTGGGCGGCCGGGTGCCAGGGACGCACCCCTGCCCTTCATAATGCAACACTAGAAGGGAGCACATTCAATTATTCTAAGCAATTTGAAAAGTTATGTGTCTCAAAAATTAAGCATTACTCTACTGCAAAAAAAAAAAAGCTTATCCAACAAAGGCTGAGATCACTACTATGTTTTTAAACATAAATATTTAGAATATGTTTTCCAATATGTCCAGTGAGCAAAACAACTGTAGTAGGTTCTTCTCTAAGAACTATGATCTCTCCAAGCATGATGGTTTAGAGTATCAGCCATGGATGCATTCCTGTAAATTACACCATCTTCAACTTGATTCCTCAAACTGCAAGTAATGATGTCTCAGCAATATCATCTTTTTTCTATTTCTGGTAGGAAACTAGAGTTAATGACAATAACTTGTTTTGTTTGAGGAACCTTGGGTCTTTCCTTACAAGTAAACCCCCATCCCTGACATGGAGCAAGAAGTAATGTGCTTCATCTCAATTAGTGACTGTGAGCCAAACTTGGGGAAATGGGATGGGAGCCTTGATATATGGCACAAAAATGATATTTAAAATTGGACTGGATCCCACCTCTCCTGAGCCAAATCTTTATCTCCACACACATAATGAATAAACAGTTTATTCCATAAATGAATTTTGTGAAGATGGAGGACATGACCATATAGTAGTTTGGTTAAAAAAAAAAGAGAGAGAGAAAGGCCATCAATGTGAGCCCTAATACAATATGCCATGTCTGATTCCCAGTACCAGTAATGGGTGATTCGTTGTAGAAAATGGGAGTAAATACAATATACTATTCCTCATATCCTGATATGAGGAGTGAATTCCTTTCCTGTCGTCCAATGCTTTTTTCCAGACTCTAGTGTCTGGCTATTCCATTCTATATACCACCAATCACAATCCGAAGCTTGGTGTTTATGCAGAAACCCTGAGAAGCAGAATCAAAACCAGAATTCACTGGAGAAGGCATTGTTTAGACTTGACTCCAAGTCAAGCTGTCAAATAGTGAAGCAGGGATGCATGATAGTAAGGACATCACTTCTGCAAATACACAGGGCTGTGTAGGTGATCTCAGACTCCTCACCCTGAGTCCTGGCAGTTGGCCCAGCACAAACTTCCTCCCATCATGTTGTCATACATATGCCCTGTATAGGCTGTGAGCTAGGTCACTGTATGACGAATGAATTGGTTCCATTAGAGAGGTGGTATGGGATTTGAGAGTCTATCTAGTTTCACCTGCATCACTCAGTGAAATTGGAGCAGGGTGGGAGTGGACCTCCTATAACAAGAAGCACTAAGGAAAATGTGAACACATCATAGGATTTTTAACATGAAAGACAAAAAGGAATACTGTAGGGTTCAGTTAAATTAGCAATATCAAAAGTACAAGAGAATCCTGGGCCTTGCCTTAGAGCACATGCAGACTAATTAGAAGATGGTGGGTCTATAAATAAGAAAATAGGTACAATCATAGATGTCTTTATAGTAACACTACAGACCACATGCTCTTTTCTAGACTCATGCATCAATAATATTGGAATAGTTATTTCATCTTGAAAGGAATGTGGCTTTCTGCATGGACATTTATCTTTTAGTTCCGTTATATCCTTTACTGGGCTGTGGGATCTCATAGCTGTCTCACACACATACCTGATATCAGCGCAAAAAGGAGTGTTGTCTATCGATGAGGCTATTGGGGCTTCTCCTGTGACTGGTGGCAACACCCCAAGGTGAGTGTTACCATTTTATACATATGTAAGAATAGAGGATTTAACAGCAGTTAACTGATAGTGGCTATATTTTCTTATACTCAGATGTGTTGTCCCAGGTGAAGCTTCAGGAGAAAAGACCTAGATTGATTAAGCTCTCACACTCATTTTCCCTCAATTTCACTGTAAATGGTTACTCCATCACCAGCCTGGGCCTGGATTTGACAGCTCCAAGGAAGGTCCTAGAGTGGGTAATTTATGTAAGTGGTAGTTGGTGATTGTGGCACCATTTATAGTCCTTCCTCCAAGAGCCAACGTTTCATAATTAGTGAAACATCTGAGAACCTGGTCTTCCTGAGACTATACTCTGTGACCACTGAGGACACTGCTATGTATCGCTGTGATAGATACACAGAGAGGGAACTTCTGTGTGAGCCCAGGCACACAACTTCATTCAGAAGAACTCATGACCAGATGGGCACAATCAGCTGACAACGATCACAAGGATTCAAATTCAGAACAGACATGAAGAAAATACTTGGAATATTCTCTAGTTTTTATTTTCATATGGTCTGGGACCTGTGCACACAGAATATATTTGCAGGTAATGGCTGTGTGCAAGCTCTATGAGATAGGATGAACTTCACAGAATGTGTGCACATACAGATGCATCAGACTGTACAGTCATGTTTGCTGCTGATCCTTAGATGTGATTACTTACTGAAATTACAAGGTTTAATTTCAAGCAAATGTTTCATTAAATGTATTATATGTGCATCCAATCTTAAGAGAAATGTGGAAAGAAATTTGAGCATGATTCCACAAAACACATCATGATCAGAAAGAAAAGATTCCCAAATCTATGCCTGTGTACTGATTTATACAAATATCATATGTTCACACATTCATCATATATAATATACACATATGATTCAACTATGTATATACCATTCCCAAATATTTAATAATATACTCATCCACAAATCAATAGCTACACCTGCAAATAAAATGAATCTCCATCGACCAGAAGTCATCATTGAATGCACAGAGTCCATGACTGTTCACTGCTAAGAACAGACAACTGTGTGAGTGCTTATCCACAGATAGAATGTCTATATCAAAACTCCCACATCCTCCATTTCCCTACTCCTCCATATTCCCCCCACAAGGCACAAGGAAGATCACTGAAGAGTGGGTTGAAAGAATGAAAGTACCATAAAATGGGGAGGATTTCTGTGATATGGTTACCTTTGGGCATCATAAGGTCACTACACACATAAAATGTTATATGTTCTTGTACAAGATATGCACAAAACCAAGCCAGTTAAATGGTCCAGCATGTAGAGGAGAGGTGCTGTAAATGCTACACAAAACTGAGATTCTGAATATTTTTACTGAGATAATCATATTTCAAAATTAAAATATTTTAAATAACTAGAACACAAAAATGTTCAAAAATAAAAGTACAAAGCTCACAATACTATGAGGAAATATACTACTGGTGTTTTGCCAAGGAACATACACTAACACTGTCTTCTTTACTTGTACCAATATGTTAGTGTTTCTTTCAGTTCAGTCAGTGAAGCATCTTTCTGAAGTGTGTGATATGTAAAGCATGAACCCATGACTGCCCTAATACTGAAAATAAGTTACTGTTGAATACTCACCCCAAACAAACATATTGTGTATGTTCTGACGCCCAAGAAAGGTAGCAAGAGACTGTTGGAGGAATGTGATAGAGTTGGCTGCTGCCTGTTAGATATGGTGTAGCCATAACAATCATGCACATTTAGAAGAAAAAACATGTTGCAGACAAAGGAAATAAAAGGAAGTGAATGAAGAGAGGATGTGAGAGAGAGTGAGAGGGAAGAGGAGAGAGGAAATGAGGAAACAGAAATTTACCAGGGAGGCAGGGAGGGCGGGAAAGAATGAAAGGAAGAAAGAGACATGAGAGTAGGAGGAGCCAGAAATGGTCCTCAGAAGTGAGTAGCAGGGGAAAGAGGGTAGTAGGAATGACTGATTTATAGATTAGCTTGAATAAGTTTTATTCTTTCTAAATTTTCATAAAAATTCTGCTTCTGCAGTAAATTCTTGAGTAAGAGGTCACATACCAGTTCTCCAGGATAATATGAAATATATGCAATTATTCCTGTGATCTTTCTCAAGATCCAAAACGCACAATGAAAAATCAGACAAACCAAAGATGAGACACACTGAACATAATGTCTGAAAATGTTCTTCTAACAAAGAGTGCATCCTGAACAAGGGAGACAAACCACTTACAGGGGTGGGTGCCCTTCATAGGCAAAGGATGGCGAGCTTCCCAGTGTTAAGACCTGTCTCCACCACTGCTACTCACATGCAGAGTATACTCAGAGGAAAAAGGAACACAACATATGGGGTGTCCAATATGAAAAAAAAAATTGTGGATATTCTCTGGGATTTCCTAAACAGATTATTTTGAGCTATTCTCTGCCATTCCCTGATGGCATGAGAGAAAAGCCCTAAATTCCCTTTCTCTATGGTGATCTTGCCAGCACAACAAACAGCTCCCATTGTTTAAGCAAGTCCTCCTCTCCACTACTTGCCATTACTTAGGGTTCTCATTCTTTTTATTGCTTCAGGTAACACAACTCTGAATACTGGTCCCATGCAACTGCTTTTTATGAGATGTCATAAAGAGGTGACCCTCCATCCCTCACCAATGCAGCAATCATATTTAGAAACCTGCATTTGCAATGTGCTTCAAGTGGTAAAGAGACAAGGAAGGAAATAAAAGTACATAGTGACAGAGACGCAGAGACTAGGAACTATCTTATCCAAGTGTGGTGTCTTTAAACTGGCAGGTGAATAATTTGAGACCACGTATGTGCATGAAAATCAATCCCAAGAATCTCCTCTGAGATAAAAAAAATTAAAATCATATGCACTAAATGTTTGTGAGTTGCCCCCTCACAAATTGGATTTTCTAGGTGAGTGATAAAAAATTAACTTCAATGACAACAGAAAGTATTTCAAGTAGTTCCTTAATCCTGATTTTTTAATCAGAAAGAGCCTGAAGTGCATCTTGACTAAATTCCATCTAAACACTCTGCTGGGATTTACAGGGATATGCACTGAGGATGTGGTATCCTCTGTTATCTGCACAGCATGAATGTGGAGTCACTTAATGTTTTCATCCAAGGTCTGCACAGTGTTAATCATACAATTTCCTATTTATACGCAAGTGAGAGTCTAGACAGTGTCATAAAAATGTTTCTCATTTTTTTATCTCCAGGTCCTCTAAGAAACTCAAGGGGAATTCTCAGAAAACTGAGGGAAAAGTGCAGGCATTGCTCAGTGCTTCCTTTTATCCTCTCAGGATCCTCCCTCAATGCACAACATCCGTCCTACTCAGCCTAAAAGCCCAGACCTAGATGAGAGGCTCCTTTCCTCCTCACTAGAGCATCCAGTAGGTGCTGCTCCCCTGCCTGGTGACCTCTCCACACTGTAAGTGTTCCAGGACCAAGACCCGGGCATATCATCTGTGGGATATATGAATCATGAAGGTTGTACTTATTCCCATGTGCCCTGTCACAGGGGCAGCTGAAGGAATAAGCCCCTGGTCTAGTACAGCCCTCACAGACGCTGTCCCTCATCTGAACTCTCTGGATTCTCATTAACCAGCTATTGTATAAGCTGTGCCTGTCATCCTCCAGGAAAGTGTCTGAAGTGGATGTGAAGACTATTGAGTGGTGGAAACACAAATTACAATTTAGCTCTCAAATCCCAAGTCAACATCAGCAGGGACACTTGCTATTGCACAAATTCTAATTGTTGTAAGTGGTAAAAATCCTTAGTCAGCTATCAGGGACAAAAACTAAGGATCAGAAAAGAAGAGTATTCAGTCTTATCTCTAACAATGCTCAAAACAAATGGGGAAGATCCTATCTCTACAAATCCTCTGACTAAATGCTGTCTCTACAAAATCTCAGACTGCTTCTCAGACTGAATCCTCAGACTGCATCTGAGTTCTTGTCTCCTCCTGTCTTATATTCCCCTCTCTGCCCATTCAAGTAACTCCTGTGTCTATTTCTCTGCTGCTGAGATTAAAGGCATATAATCCCAGGATATAGGGTCACCTTTGTATGAGCTC
>NW_026069520.1:0-2236 GCF_014885135.2 Alexandromys fortis
ACCACCACTCATTGACTTAGTCAGTGTAGACATATACCACCACTCATTGGCAGATTTCAGGCCCAATGAGGTGAAGGCCAAGGTCCAGGTTTCCGTGCTGTATGCTGCCTGGTGATTACTCTCAGCTTCTAGAAGCCACTCTGTGGTTCTCTTAGGGATGGAGGCAGTCCATCCCATCTTCAGCCAGCGACACTGGACCTCTCTCATGCTTCATTTCTTCTGACTTCCGATTCTACCAGCATCCCAAGGAAGTCTCTGTACTTAAGGCTTGATGACAAAATCTCTCTTTGTCCATATGACATAACAAGTCACGGGGTGGATGATAGACCATATTCTCTCCTCACACACCAGGTGAAGGGTTCCTGTAATATGATTTTTCAGCTTAGCTTTTTCTTTGCAATCGGCAGACAGCATTATACATCTTTATTGGATCTATTATGACCTCCTAACACCTGCATATAAGATACTAAGTCAGGATAATTAGCATCTATGTCCTCAGTGCTTTCTGTTCAGAGGCTTTGGGTTGTTATATTTTAGTTCTTCATAAAATATGCATTGGGTTATTATAGGCTGTCTGTGATGAATGTCCTTAAGTATGTTTGCAAACATCCGGAAGCACAAGTTCCTTAGTGGTGATATAGACATGAAATTAAAATGTTTTCATAAATAGGCCAGCCAAGAGATTTGTCATTATTTTAATATTTTTCCTTGTGTACCCTTACAAAATCTGTGCTGTTAAAAGTGTAAATAAAAGCTAACAAAAATTATCATATTGCATGACAAACCATTGTGGAGCATCGGATAAGCCAGGTTTCCCAGGGATACACTCTCCCACTAGACTCTGTCTTTTCAAGTACTAGTCACAAATTGGGGCTCAGGGACACCCTTACATTCTGAGCAGCAGCTGCGAATTCAGGAGCCTTTCGTGGCTTTCGTTTGGTTATTCATCACAGCATGGCAAGGAAGCTATGACTCAATGAGAGAGAAAGCCGGGATGCGAGTCTGGAAGGGTTCTGGACTCCAACCTGCCTACATCCCCAGGGATGTAGAGTTTCCCCTCCCACTGTGTGACAAGGCAGGCAAAACACATGTGCTCTGATTTAACCATGGATACGCATCCAACAGACGCAGCATCAACCACAAGCAGTATAAGGCCATTGTGCATTCAGCCCACCCAACCCTGCCCAGCCCAGGTGAGAAGCATGGCAGAATAGCGAACGTTTCTTTGGGTGATTACACCACGGCTGACCTGGACCTCTGGCTCCTGCCACTGCCAGCGTCAGGAGAGGATGGGTTACATATGAGTAAGCAGAGAGGACAAAAGTCAAACATTTACAGCACGGTTTCTCCAAAACCAGAATTATCGCCACACTACCGTGGAGTTGGAAGTTTGTCGGTGAGCCATCATAAAGTGGAACACTTCTGTGGTCTCAACAAATGATGTTATTGTGCGCCTCGGCGTTCAGAGTTTTTACTGACACCTCACGTTGAATCTCTACCCGTGGGACTCAGTCTGTAGCTTCTCTCATGTCCCCCATGATCATATGGGTGTCCTTGAGATCAAAGCCTCACTCCCCTAAGCTCCTGCTTATTGTTTGCTTCTGATGCCTGAAGTATCAAGCGGCCTTCTACCTCTTACCCCTTTAGCTTAAACTACCAGGGGTAGCCTCCTGCCCTGCCGGGTGTGATAAAAAAGGTGGGCCGGAGAGCTGGCTCAGTAGTTTAAGAGCCCCCGTTGCTGTCCCCAGAGTTCACGGTTCGGCTCCCAGAGCCTGCTCACAACCTCCTGTAACTCCAACTGTAGCGGATCCTCCACTATCACTATTTTCCTGGCCTCTGGGGGCTCCTGTAAACTTAACATACGCAGTGACAAGAGCTGTGTGGTGGTGGAGCAAACCTTTAATCCCAGCACTCAGGAGGCAGAGGCAGGCCATTCTCTGTGAGTTCGAGGCCTATATGGTCTACAGAACAAGTTTCGGGACAGCCAGGGATACACAGAGAAACCCTGTCTTGAGAAAACAAAAACAAAACCAACCAAAAAACAAACAATGTGAAATATCAGTAAAAAACTCTGACTGCTGCTCATCATAGTGGCACGAATTTACACAAGTGCACACACAGACACACACATACATGGGGGGGCAGGGAGGGAGGGAGAGAGGGAAAGAGGAAGGGGGAGAGATAATATATATATATTTTTAAAATATTTATTTTATTTATTTATTATGTATACAAT
>NW_026069520.1:5210-7465 GCF_014885135.2 Alexandromys fortis
TATTTTACAGCTACAGTTTTTGAAGTGTTTGAAGAATTGCCTATGTGGAATACAATCTCTATGTATCTAAAGAACCTGATTAGTCTAAGTATGACAAACATGGGTGACTATTGACCTATAATTTTTAATACCTATAGCTTAAAGACTAAGGCTTTATGTTAAAATATTAAACAACTTTAAACAAATGTACAGCAAATGACCTCAAAATGTAAACAATGTATAAGTATCTATCAGAGGTAGAAGTGTATAGTGCAACAGAATAAATATACCCTAAAATTGTATTAATATACAAGATATCTTAAGCAAAGATAGAAACATGCACACATATAATATGACAAAATAATTTTGCATAGGTGTAAAATATTATAAACAGAAAAAGGAGCATATTCAACATAACAGATATAACTTGAATTTGTATCAATATACAAGAATTTATAATAATGTAAATTGTCTGTAAATAATAGCTCACAAGTATTCACTTTATTACTCACTATTAATATAAGTGTGAGTAAGCTTACACTAATCTACCTATTATTCCATCCAATTCCCTTTGAGTTCCCACAGCAACCAGACAGAAGAGTAAGGAAAGGGAGGGAGAGCCTTGGTAGGGCTTGAGAGACACCCAGGAAACGTGGCAGCAGGTTGATCTATGCGTTACTTGATGGGTGTCAAGTCTTCTGTAATTAAAGGTGGAGAATCTGTCTAGCAGCGATGCGTTCATTTCCAGATACAACTCTTCTGAAGCTGCGTTGTCTTCAGGCCAGGCTTCTACAGGAAAGGCTCTGTGCAAAGAGGAAAGGTGACGAAAGGTGACATCTCAGATTAGGAGAATGAGCACACAGGCAGAAGGCGGCCTGGAGCTGCCTGGTGCTGGAGTCAATGAGGACTTCAGGGTGACATTTTCTGAGTGGGAGCTAACTGCATGACTGTAAGAGACTGTCTAGGGAATAGCTCTAGAGTGGTGATGGGGCACAGGCATCCTGTGGTAGGTGAGCAGACAGACAGGTATTGGTTAATTCAAATTGCTCTTCAAGGAACAAGCGACTTTTAAAGGAAAGATATAACAGGTCTTTCTTTGTACTGCTAGTTCCCAAATAATGACACAGAGACTTCTTATTAATTATGAAAGTGTTGCTTTAGCTAAGGCTTGCTCCCAACTAGCTCTTAAAACTTAAATTAACCCATTTACATTAATCAATGTTCTGCCACATGACTGCCGACCTCTCCTCAGTACCATATGTACAACTTCCTCTACATTTGCTGGTGAATCTCCCACCTCGATTTTTCCCCCAGAGTTCCTCTCTCTGCCCTGAAGTCCCACCCATCCTCTCCTGCCTATCTATTGGCCGCTCAACTATTTATTAAACCAACCAGAAGATGCCCTAGGCGGGTGAGGTAAAACAGAGACACAACCTCCCACAGTTTACAAAAAGATTACCCCAACAGAAAGATAACTAGAATACATCAATGTGACAAAAATTCAATGAAACTTGTCAAAAAGCATTTCCCTCCCTGTTGCTAGAGTAATGGATATCCTATCTAAATACCTCGTACTCTCTGCAGTAGACCCCTCCCCTTCTAGCACTGAGGTTTTGTCCTTTTTCTGTTCGGCATTATAGCCAGACATATAAAATCCAGCTGTGCCTAAGAGAAAAGCCCAGATGATGATGGCTCAGACACACAAGGCCTTATGCACAGAAGAATTCTTGAGGCAGCTGGTCCAGAACAGATGTGAACTGCCAGGAGATCTCTAGTAGCTTTTGATATTTCTATTTTTCTACTATATAGTTTCTATTCTGATGCTTCTTCTTTCCTTTTGTGCGTATGTGCACATACTTGTGTGTGTGCTTGCATGAATATGTGAATATATGTATGTGTACATATGGGTATATGTGTGCATGTGTGTATACATGTGTATGTACACACATGTGGGCATCTGTGTGTGCTTGTGCGTATGTGTACATTGTATGTGTACATATGTGAATATGTATATGTGTATGTATATTTGGGTACGTGTATATACACATACATGTGGGTGGGTCGGTGTGTACATATATATATATGTATATGTGTGTGTGTGTATGCATGTGTTTGTATGTCTGTGCACGCATATGGAAGCCAGAGGTCAACAATGGTTGGTGCTCCTTAGGTGCAGTCTTTCTTGCTTTTTTAGATAGGGTCTCTTCTTTGCCTATTCAACACCTATTTGGCACCTATTTAACAATGTCAGCTGGCCAGCAAGCCCCAGGAATCTC
>NW_026069521.1:0-1323 GCF_014885135.2 Alexandromys fortis
GAGGCAGGCGGATCTCTGTGAGTTCGAGACCAGCCTGGTCTACAGAGCTAGTTCCAGGACAGGCTCCAAAGCCACAGAGAAGCCCTGTCTCGAAACCCCCCCCCCCCCCCCAAAAAAAAAAGAAAAAAAAAAAAGACCTCTCTGTTGTAAGTGAATATAAAATGAGTTGGTTTCAGGTCTTTTGTACTGGCAACATCATGAAAATGAAAGTAACAAAGTGACACCCAAGGGAAGGAAGTGGTTTAATTTTGAGAGTGTATCAATCAGTTTGAGGCCCTGGTTTGTTAATTCCATTTATCAAGCATTTATTGAGGACTCTGTTATTTTATAGTGTTCCAGGTCTTCTATATACTTAAAATGCTTACCTTTTCTTGGCCGGAAAAGGTGGCTAAGACAGAAAATCACAAATAGTGTAATGGTTGCTTTCTTAATGACTCGTAATAATAGCAATGTGAATATTCTTAAAATTACTTGGGAACTGATGGTTGGCTGTGATTACATTCTTGTTTTCCTTGTTGAACAAGAAAGTAACTATTTCTGTGAAATGGAAATAAAGTGCAAATTTACCAGAATTGTGAAGAGCTAGAAAAGAAAAGAAGCACAGGGCCAGAATTTGAAGGCCTTACAGATTTTGGGCTTTCCATGTTAAGTTTAATTCCTCTAGACTTCTGTGCAGAATTAAGGTTGTTTACAGATGTATAAAATGTGTGTGTGTGTGTGTTTGTGTGTATTCTGTTTACACTGAACTGATAGTGTCATAAAATGTGATTGACTTTATGAAAAAACTAAATAGAGAATATAGGAAATGGGGCTAGAGAGCTGTCTTGGTGGTAGAACTGTAAGTTTAGTTCCAGTGTGCACATAGCTGCTCACAAACATGTGTAACTCCAGTTCCGTGGGATCTGTATCACTCTTCTAGCCTCTTCTGGGACTAGCTTCACGTGTGGTACACGTGTATGCAGACTAAACATTTATGCATGTAAAATAAAAATATAAGAATATACAAAATGTCTCAATTTTTTATGTTGAATCGAATCAACATAAAATTCCTGTGTGCTGACTGTGTTCAGTTTTTAGATCTTTTATTGCATTAATAACATATTTCACTCAGGTCATTCTGAGCATTACACTGGTCTGGGAAATCAAGAAATCTTGGAATCACCAGCATACGACAGGTAGATCTGTCGTATGCTGGCTTTCTTCTTTCTTTCTTTCTTTCTTTCTTTCTTTCTTTCTTTCTTTCTTTCTTTCTTTCTTTCTTTCTTTCTTTCTTTCTTTCTTTCTTTCTTTCTTTCTTTCTTTCTTTCTTTTTTTTTTTCTTTT
>NW_026069521.1:5195-7663 GCF_014885135.2 Alexandromys fortis
TTTTGTCTGTCCTAGGCTCAGAGCAGCTTCTTTTTTTTTTTTTTTAAATGAATGGTATTCACTGCATACTGAGGGGAATCCCACATCATCTCCCCTTTTCTGTCTAAATAAAAAGGAAGGTTTTAACTTTAACATAGTAAAATTACATAAAACAAAATAGGTACCAACCAAGAATTATACTTACAATATTTATATCTACTTTATCATTTATCATAACTAAGGAAAACTATAATTATAACTCTATTCTTCAACTCTATCAAAGACTCCAGAAGGATATAATATTACCTAAGTTAACAGGAAATGTATTGTAAGCAACTTCCAAAATTCTAAAATTGACAAAGACATCTTGCTGCCTGGATAAGTTTACCCCAAGTTCTTCTGTACCATTGGGGCATCCATCTTCAGTCTACAGGCCATAGAACTGGGCAGATGTTTCTATGAAGCAGGGAATTTTAAAGACAGTTCTGCCTATATTGGCAGTTTGTCAGTCACTTTCTTCTGTGTCCTGCAGAATGTCTGGCAGGCTTTTTCATGAAGGCGAACCTTGAAGGACAGTCTCATCTTCTTTAGGCAACTTCAGCAGTCATTTTTCTGTGGGTCCTGCAAGTCCAGTTTATACAGCATACCATCAAACAGTCCAGGCAAGAGCTGTTTCTTTCCCAAATGGCTAGCAAATTCCATAAGGAGCCTTTTGAATGCCCATTACCCTCTTGAAGTAGATTGGGGCTGCCTGTAACAGATGTGTCTCATTGCCATGAAAAGTCCTAATTTCTTAAACATCTTAAATGCCATATTCTGTTAATTTTTGAAAGGCTTGAAAAATACCTATTCATCTGAAATCTATCTCTATACATCTAGAAAACCTAACATGACTACAAGCTTAATTATTATATAGATGTGTATTAGCTTATATTTCTTAATTATATATCACATTTTTAAATGAGCTGTACAAACACAATACCTTAAGAGCAGAAATATACATATAACAAAGTTGACCTAAAATTTGTATCAATAAACCAAGATCCATACAAGGCAAAGTATTCATCTCTATATTATATCCCCTTAAAATGAAAATAAACATTTATAAACAGTATTTTGGAATTTGGATGTAGTTCTCTCCAAACTGCTTCCTGATTTTTGTTGGGTGAAGTTAAGATACCTTTAAAATAACTGTTGGCTTAGCTTAGCAGCCTGTACAATGAAATGTCTCTCTGTACTTAGCTCCTTCACAGTCAAAAAATTCAAAGAAAATACAATAATATACATAATCCAGATTCTCTGTATATTTTCCATCTTTATGTGGCTTTTTTCCTTTACTCCTTTAATCTGTGACTGTCTCTTTAAAGACTTTTTTTAAACCACTTCCTTTTATAACTGTCCATTGTTTTTCTTCTCTCTGCTAAGCCTACATACATTTATCTAACAATGTGACCCATTTAGAGGTCTTTTCATCTAAATTTGTCCTTATTTTGTGCATATCTGTAATTATTTTTTTGACTAGAGAGGGTGTGGCTAGGACTAAGGTTGCTTTGCCTTTAGGCTCTGCCCAGTTTAACATGGTGGAGGCATGTTCACTGCCTCTGAGAACCATGTTCTCCACCCTAGCTCCAGGGTTGCAGTGGGTCTATTTCACCATTAAGCAGCTAGTAGCATGCTGTTCACAAAACCCATTTAAATGCTTGGCCTCCTTAAATAGTCAGTGTTCATGATACCAGCATGAGCTAGGAAACCATCATTCCTTATACTAAGTTGGTGAACCTTCTGTTAGTGAAGCTGTGGTGTCCCTGCTCACCCCCCGACAAACAGAGCCTATCTGAAAAAATGTTGTTACGAAGAAGCTTTGCTTGGCTCCTGTTTTTGTGAGACTAAAAACTTTTTTTTTTTTTTTTTTAAAGAACTTTCTTAGACTTCACATGAAAATTCTTGCCCCATTCTGGCTGTCATTTTGTAGGTTGAGGCTGCTTGTTCATTTCCTGGCTGTTCAGACCTGAATAATCACATAGAAACTGTATTAATTACACCACTGCTTGGCCAATAGCTTAGACATATTCCTGGCTAACTCATATCTTAAATTAATCCATTTCTCTTAATTTCTGTGTATTGCCATGTGGCTATGGCTTACGGGAGTAAACTTTGGGTATCTATATCCTTTGGCAGCTACATGGCTTCTTCTTGACTCTACCTATTCTGTGTCTATATCTCTTCCAACCTGGCTATATTCTACCCTGCCTTAGGCCCAAAGTAGCTTCTTTTTTCATTGATATTGAGCTCTACATTTTTCTCTGCTCCTCTCTCTGCCTCTCCCCTCCCCCCTTCCTATCCTCCCCCAAGGCCCCATGCTCCCAATATACTCAGGAGATCTTGTCTTTTTTTTACTTTCTACTTCCCATGTAGATTAGATTTATGTAAGTCTCTCTTAGTGTCCTCATTGTTGTTTAAGTTCTCTGGGATTGTGGTTTGTAGGCTGG
>NW_026069522.1:0-7488 GCF_014885135.2 Alexandromys fortis
GCTCATGACCATCTGTAATACCCTCTTCTGGCCTGCAGGCATACACACAGACAGAATATTGTATACATAATAAATAAATATTTAAAAAAAGAAAGAAGATAAAGAAAAAAGAAACAGGGCTGGAAAGATAAAAATCTCTTGTTATATAACCCTCACCCCTAAATTTGATCCCCAGAAACCAGAATAGAAACTCCTGAAAACCTTCCTGTGACCTCCACCTTCCACGTGGGTACCATGGTACACCTCTACCTGCATACAGACACATTGTACACATAATAATGATGATGATGATGATAATAATAATAAAGACGATGAGTAGGGGGGAACCCCAGTTTGGTAAAGTGTTCGCCTTGCAAGCAGGAGGACCTAGGCCTTAGCCCTAGAACTCACTGGGGAGGCAGAACTGAGCCTATCCCAGAGGGTCACTGATCAGCCAGCCTACCATGATTAGCAAGCTACAGGCCAGTGAAAGACCCTTTCTCAAAAATAGGATGCATGGAGCCTGTATTGGGGTAGGAGAATCTTCATGAAGAGCTGGCCATTTCGTTAAATCAGTGGGAGAGGACAGTGGCAATTAAACAGCTGTTCTAACTCTCCATAAATATAGAGCCAAGTAATGCAGCAACCTGTTAAGACCAGCCTCTAGAATAGCACGCACAGACTCCTGCCTCCTACATCTGATGCCCTGTGCCTGTGCACTGCCCCTTGAACTTGGGTTGGACCTCGTGGCTATTTCTGATAACTATGATATCCCTATCCCAAGTGATGGCATGTCACCTCCACAGTTACTTAACAAAAGGGCAATGGTTTCTGTTTGTCTCTGCATCCCAGCCTTTGCACACTCACTCTGAAAGAAGGCAACTGTCCTACTGTGGGTTACTCTATGTGTAACAACCACAGGCCTGTTTTTCTCATCTCAGTTGAGCAGATGGGGAAATTGAAGCTCAGGGTTTGAAAACTTTCAGGGTTACACAACTTGTAAGGATCAGCGGTGGAAATTTAAGCCCAGGGACCCTGACTCCAGAATATGATTGTTTTGTTTGTTTTTGTTTTTGAGACAGGGTTTCTCTGTGTAACAGCCCTAGCTGTCCTGGAACTTGCTCTGGTAGACCAGACTGGCCTTGAACTCACAGAGATCCACCTACCTCTACTGGGGTTGAAGGTGTGCACCACCACTGTCCGGCCAGACTATGATTCTTGTCATTCTTTTTAGTTTTGTTTTGTGTTTGTTTGTTTGACACAGGGTTTCCTCTGTGTAGCCCTTGCTGTGCTGGAACTTGCTCTGTAGACCAGGCTGGCCTTGAACTCACAGAGATCTGCCTGCCTCTGCCTCCTGAGTGTTGGGATTAAAGATGTGTGTCACTACCACCTGGCCAGAATGTGTTTTTATGTGACTCAAATTATTTATACTTTTGCCAATAGGTGTCAATATACTTGTATTTTGTAAAACATAAAGGTTCTGATACTAAAGAAATGGAGGCTATGAATCAAACAGCAAACAAGTTGAGGTATCTCCTGAGTTCTCTTCTGGCAGGCTCCCTGCCAAAGCTACTGTGTGTCCCCCCCATAGGAGCCTCTTCACCACAGCCGTCACCACTATGAGTTATTTTTGAGCACAGTGCAAATTAATAGTGAGGAGGCCCCAACAAAGCCATATCAACACCAAATGTGAAAAGAAAACATTGTGCAAACTTTAATCTGGTATCACCCATATAAAGGATACTAAAGATGTTTGTTGAATTCATGTATTGGGCCACATTGCTTGCAGAATATTTTCTAAAAAGCACTGACTGAAGAAAGAGTTATGCTATTTGGAAATAGACATTTGCTAGGTGTGATGGTATTTAATCCCAGCACTTAGGAGGCAGAAGCAGGCAGATTGCCTTGAGTTTGAAGCCAACCTGGTCTATACATTGAATTCCAAGCTAGCCTGAGCTATATAGTGAGAACCTGACTCAAAAAGTCAATAGTAATAGTAATAATAATAATTAATAATAATAATAGACATCTAGAGCAGAATGCTCACCTAGTATGTATGAGGTCATGGGTTGGATCCCAAGCAACAGGCACAAATATTTTTTGTTAAAATAGACACATCAGTGTCAGCCCATCTTGTTCCCCCACCTGGCTGCCTTTATCTAGAACTGATATTTGATATTAGCAACTCTAGGAGAAACATACTCATCGACCGCAGTCACCTGCTACATCAGGAAGTTAGCTTTAGTGGCGTGATTGTAAGCACAAGTTCTGGAGTCAGACTGATCCATAGACTGTAACACAGGCCAGGAACGAGCCTGCTCCGAGCTCCCTGTATCTCCCTGTATGAAAACAGTGCTCAACTCAGCAGAGTTGAGAGTCAGGGAAATTATTCCAGACAAGCACAGCACAAAAAATGCTACCAGCAGAGACTCAGCCCTCACTGTGTCTGTCTCACTGCCCAGCATCATCACCTCTGGCCTTTCCAACCAAAGGTAGACAGACTCGGAAACCATCCTTACTGCTCTCTGGCGAAAACCTCAATGGGATGCTAACTTATCTTCTTTGAGGGGGAAAGCCTGGCTTAGCAGCTGAGTTCTCTGCTTGGTAAAAAATGAAAAGTGATTTCTCTTGAAATCAGGTAGCGAGTATAATTCCAACTGTTGAACCAACGTTTAAATAGAAAACTGGCAACATTTGATGTACATATCCTTTCTCAGCAAATTCTGAGCCCTTGTTCCCCAGGACTCCAGAGAGGCCTTCCCCCTCTCTTCTGCAATTCCCCCCACACCTGATCAAGGAGCTACTGTGTGTACTGTCTGTCCTCAGTGACATCCCCGCAGTCTCCTCAAGTCCTTTACATCTTTTTTTTAATCAGTTGCATTACACCTCACTCAGCAGCTTCCCTGTCATGCAAATACACGCCCATTCTATTCTCGCCTTCAAAATTTCTTTCCCTGTCTTTCTTTATGACACGTATTTGGGGATAGTGGGGAAAATAGGAATTGTTAGTCGGCTCTCCAGTTTAAAAGCACACACATCCCACCATGACCAGCACAAAGTAGGCCCTAAATATTTGCTAAGTGAAATCCTCCTCGACTGAACTCCCCGAGGTTAAGTAGAGACAGTGCAGAGGAAAGGGAGCACCACTCTTTAATTCTCCTGGGGAAGAGGGGAAAGAAGACCATGAGCACGAAGCATCCATCTCCTGTCCATTTCACACAAAAGGACAAGCGGACTGGAGAGAATATTGGGATGCTCCTCAAACAGCTCTTAAGGGGCAAGTACCCAGCCGGGAGCCACATTTCCTGTGTCCCATGAGTGCTAGTCACGTGGTATACAAACACCCCTTACTTCCAAGTGGAGGAACTGGAAGATGAGAGCCTTGAATTCAGAACCAGGAGCTGCTTTCTGATCCCCAAGCAGATTCCTCCACAAATTGGACAAACACCTCCTACTGGAACAGCCTGATTTGGATTTCTCAACTTAGCAGGTCTAGGAGTTGGCCATTCCAAGAGCCCCAGAACTTCCCTTTTCCTCTACCTTAGTGCGGCTCTTTATTCCCACCCTCCTCCAGGCTCCAGCAGGCTAGCTGGCTGTGATGCAGGTCTCTGCTCCGAGGCTCAGCTCCCAGCGCCTTGATGAGGCATGTTTAATCTTCCACCCGGATTATTTAACCTCCGCATCCTTGTTAACAAACAGCCATTATTAACGAGATGGGAGACCACATGGGGTTGGGCATCTACAGACAATGCAAACTCCCTTGGCTTTTCTGCAAGGAAATTCACAATCCTCGGTGACTTAGCCGCTCTGACGCTCCTGCACAGAAAACTGAGCAGAACACTCATGTTCTGGACCCTTCCCCATGTACCCCCCCCCCAGGTTGGAGGAGGCATCCTCAGCAAGACAGAGTTGCCACTCTCCCTTCACTTCCTCCCTTGCTCGTTGCCCTCCCAAGGGGTTCCCACAGCGCGTTATAAATTTTACCTTTTCAGTGTGCAGGAGAGTCGAGAGGAGGCTGCGTCCCAGCTCTCGGCCTGCCCGTCCCAGAGGACACCAATTAAAGGCACTAATTGGACAGCAATACATCAAAGTCGCTCCCAGGAGTAGGTCCTCCGGAGCACCAGTAACCCGTTAGTTGGGCTTTTGTTTCAAATAGAGAAATACAGAAGAAGAAGAAAATGAAAAATAAAAAAAAAAAAAATAAACCATCCCGAGGCCAGAGCTGGAAGGCAGCACGGATTCCTCCTGTGTTCTCAGGATCCACTTGCTCTCCCTCATCCTCCAGGCTCTGCGAACAGAACGGACCAATCTTCTCTGCTCCTGTGTTCTGAGGCCACCCCAATAACTTCCCCCTAAGAGCGCCGCCTAGAAGTCTCTCTCTCTCTCTTTCTCCCCGGGACAGGCTCTTTTAGCTGGGTGAAATGAGACTCGTGGTTAGAACCCATCTCTCTGCCGGCCTCATGCCATGCCGGTCTTTCCTAAACAAGCAGCGCGTGCGGGGTGATGGGGGCGGGATAGACGGTCTGAGAAGGCACCTGTCCCCTCAAAGTCGTAACATTCCATGTGTCCTGGTAGAGGACCTCCTGACAAAGAAGGGAGACGATATGAGCCTGGCCTCTTGGGAAAAGATTATTTCAAGATTTAGAATCAGGATGAAACACTTCAGAGTGGGGAGACCTAGGCGTTGCTCTCGGGTGGGAAGACAGCGGGCTGTACAGAAGGGGGCAAATAGAGGGGCCTACGGAACCAAGAGCCCTTCAGTTTAGAAGGATGCTAAATTAAGAGGCGATTGAGCCTGCAGAGATCAAAAACTACCAGCAACCTCCACTCTGTGCACAGGACGACTTCTGCTTCTCCACCACCAAGACCACCTGGCAGAGGTGAACAGGGAAAGGCACAAGGGGAACTGAGACCTAAGCACAAACTGGGACCCCTGCAGGGGACTGTTCCTCAAGATGCGGGTTCCGGAAAACTGCCGGACTGCCTTCTGCAATACTAAGGCAAGAGCCTAAAGCAAGCAAGCAAGGGCTAGACTGAGGTGACCGCGCAGCGACAGTGACAGCTACAGCGCACGCGCCCTCAATTCCCGGCCTCACCTGGGCCCGGGAGAGGTCAGAATCTGCCTCTCTTCCTGAGCGGCTGTGGCCGCTCCCTTCTCTCCAGCTGCCAGATTGGAATGGCTGCGTTTGATTCCATTTGTTACCAACCCTGGCATTTGTTTTCCATTTTATAAACGTTTCCCTTTAAGTAATTGTCCCTGTTAACGGCGTCTACCTTTCAGCAGCCCTCACTGCGCTATAAATAATCTCGATGAAGATGTAAGGATATGACTTTCACAAGATTGGACAATTGATTCAATCTGTGACCCGCGATCGCGAATAATATCGGAAGGCTATTTAAACAGATGAAGGCCTAAATTGTCTTGCTTGTATCTGAATTAATTTCTCGTTCATCATCATTATGAAGTGATTGGTCTATTCAAGCTCTTCAGCCTGCTGGAACGGAGCAGGATTTAAATGAGATTGTAACACAATTTAAATGCTTGCCGACTTTAACGAGGCCAATTGAGCAGCTGCAATAAATACAAATATTTTTCTAAACAGCCTTGTTTTAAATAATTACTTAATGCTTTCATGTTATTTTTAAGTGGCAATCTTTCTCCCTCCTGCTCAGACTATCACAGACTTCTGTGCTGAGAAGGCAATTTTGGAAACGACTTTGTGTTTCTGTTGGTTTTGTAGATAACGTGATGGGTTTTATAGTTAGGATTTGGGGTTGTCTTTTGTTTTTGTTTTTCCCCACTCGGGTCAACATTGCCAGGGTCCCATACACTGAGTAAAGAGTGAGTTTGGCCTTGGTGTTCTCTCTACTGCACTCCAATGTTCCTGTCCCCGCAGAGCCTGGGAGGAGGGGAGCGGGGAAGAAATCTGCCGATGCATCTATTCTCTCCCGCAGACTGGCTTTAGCTGGGGACTGCGAATGAATCTGTGCAACTGCACTTACAAATGACACCCTGAAGAGTGGCATTGTTTCCGACTTGTCCTGATGACCGTCATCATCTTGAACAAATCAGAATTCCAGCATGCCCCAAAGGTGTTCCTTAAGAAGTTCAATCTTCGAGCAGTTTGGCTCTAATGCAAGTTTTCTGGTGTGAGTGGAGACAAGCTGAGGATTTCTTTGTCGGGAGCTGGGCACACAGAAAGAAAATGCTGCTGCAACTAATAGCCAAGCATGGAGATGATTAGGGCACACACACACACACACACACACACACACACACACACGCACACACACCTTGCTACACTCTTTTTCTTTTCCATCCCTCACTGTGCTGGGGGAAGGTGCCTAGTCCAGGAAGCTCTTCCCACGTGGAGCACGCCATCCGTCTGGACATCTTCCACCACCGTCCACTGTGACACCCGTGCTCTCGGGAGGACATATGGCAACGGGTGTTTCCTCGGTTGGAGAATAATAGAAGCACCCGAGCAGGAGAAGCCTGGAGAACAAAGGGATCTTTTAAACTTCCATAAAAGCATTTAGGATGGAGGAGGCATACTGTGGGGTCCCAGGGCTTCCATTCGGGGCCGGGGCCGTGTCCTCTGGGTGACAGGGTGCACGATGAACCCCTTTTTCTGGCTGCCTGGGGTGTGGAGGGCTCCACGTCGAGTGATTCCTTACAGGTTTGGAGTCTAGGAAGGTGGATCTGTTATGGTGACTAGAAAAGCCATCAGTAGGACAGACCACGTGATCAAACTGTAAAGCCCCTGCCCCCCCCCCATCGCCAAAAAAAATAGTGGTAACAATGGGAAAGCTAAGCAATTCGCTATGTAACTGAGTAATTTAATGCCAGAGTTCGGGAAGTGCTGGCCGGAATCATTTCGTCTTTGAGGCTCTGCCGAGCTCATCCGCTTTATCCTGTTGTTTAAAATGAGCATTATCCCAAACATATGCAATGCAATCAGTTTGGTCACACTTACAAGAACACGCTTTAATAAGGCAATCAATCACACACTAACAAGCCAGCGACGGGCCCGGGCCTTGCGCACGCACACTTGGGTTGCAGGGTGGTGGTTAGTCTTGCGGGTCTAGGCAAACCCAAGCTGAGCATTGGACCTTGTTTTCAGATCTGCAGGTCCTGGCAGGACTCAGAAGCTGCAGGGGGAAATGAGTTGGAAGTGAAATGCTAAACTTTGTTGAGAATGATCTTGGACTCAGAGCTCCAAAGCCTGGAGGTGGGTGGAGGTGGGATGTGGGTGGGGGTGGGATGCAGATGAGGGTCGGGGTGGGTGGGGAAGGATCCAGAACCTGAAGCTCAAGGGTGCACCCTAGCCCCTGTTTGATGCACACTGCTCAGAGGCTCAGGCAAAATGAGACCACACTAGGGTTCAACTAAGACAAGATACTCAGAACTTAAAAAAAAAAAAAAAAAAACAGTCCCATGTTAGGGTCCTTGTCTGGTCTGTCCTGCCCCTTATACAGACAGAAATTGAAGCCAGAGATGGACAGTGT
>NW_026069523.1:0-1731 GCF_014885135.2 Alexandromys fortis
CCCCATTTTGTAGGTTGCTGTTTTGTCTTGCTGACGGTGTCCTTTGCCTTACAGAAGCTTCTCAATTTCAGGAGGTCCCATTTATTAATTGTTGATCTCAGTGTCTGTGCTACTGGGGTTATATTCAGGAAGTGGTCTCCTTTACCAATGCATTCAAAGCTACTTCTCACTTTCTCTTCTATGAGGTTCAGTGTGGCTGGATTTATATTGAGGTCTTTGATCTATTTGGATTTGAGTTTTGTGCATGGGAATAGATATGGACCTCTTTGCATTCTTCTACATGTCGATATCAGTTATTCCAGCACCATTTGTTGAAGATGCTTTTTTCCACTGTATACTTTACCTTCTTTGTCAAAAATCAGGTATTCATAGGTGTGTGGATTTATATAAGGGTCTTTGATGCAATTCCATTGGTCCACATGTCTGATTTTGTGCCAGTATCAAGCTAATTTCATTACTGTAGCTCTAGAGTAGAATTTGATGTCAGGAATGGTGATGCTTCCAGAAGTTCTTTTATTGTACAGGGTTGTTTTGGCTATCATGGGTTTTTGTTGTTTTTCCACATGAAGTTCGGTATTGTTCCTTCGAGGTCTGTGAAGAATTGTGCTAGGACAGCATTGAATCTTTAGCTTGCTTTTGGTAGTATTGCCATTTTTGTTGATCGTATTTNTTACATAGATCTAATCTACATGGGAAGTAGAAAGTATAAAAAGACAAGATCTCCTGAGTAAATTGGGAGCATGGGGACCTTGGGGGAGGGTTGAAAGAAGAAGGGTAGAGGCAGGGAGGGGAGCAGAGAAAAATGCAGAGCTCAATAAAAATCAATAAAAAAGGGAAAAATAAATCTTTTTTAAAGAAAAAAAATTTTTAGATACATTGAAAGTAGTATATAGGGTATGAATAAAAGGTATGTAATACTTACATTACTGTTGCGGGATATTACTTTAACTAGGAAAAGATGTGTTACATTTGTTTATGTTGCAGAATATTACTTTATGTGAGGTGTGTTCATTTGTTTCTGCTGCATTCATTTAACTGTGAAAAGATGTGTTGCTGCTTCATCTTGCCTGCCTAAGGCACCTGATTGGACTAATAGGAAACTGAATGACCAATAGCTAGGCAGGAGGTGGATAGGTGGGAGTGGTGGGCAGAGAAAATAGGTTGGAAGAGAAGAGGAAAAAACTAGATGAGAAGGAGGGGGAGAGAAAGAGAAAGGAAGATAGTGAGACACTCAGGGTCAGCCAAAGAGCACCAGACAGAAGACCCAGAGTAGGATATACACAAAGAAAGGTAAAAAGCCCCAAGGCAAAACATAGATAAAGAGAAACTGGTTAAAATAAAAACTAAAATAAGGCTGAGCACTCATAACTATTAAGTCTCTATGTCTTGATTTGGGAGCTGGTTGGCACCAAAACAAAAAGCCTGCTATGCCTGGCTGAATATATAATATAGCACTATTTATTATCACAGCTTACTGAAAATAATTTAAAAGTTTAACTGGAAAAGGCAACCCCATAGGAGGAAAACAGTCTCAAGAGCCAACAAAATGAGGTCTTTGAAGCCTTGTCTGATTGGATCTGGTTTTGTCCTGTTTTCTGTCCTCTCTTGGAGGCTTGCTCTTTTCTGGGGGAGAGGGGAGGTGATGTGGGAGCTAGGAGGAATGGAAGTAGGGTAAGCTGTAGTTAAGATGTGTTGTATGAGAGAAGAATCTATTTCAGTTAAAAAAAAAAG
>NW_026069523.1:9046-11224 GCF_014885135.2 Alexandromys fortis
TATTCACCTATGGGGCTCCATTAATATTGGTGGGTTTCTTACTGCACCACGTAGGAAAGAAGAGGTTGGTGGTCTCCTTAGAATGCTCAGTCAACACCTTTCACCATTCTCAGTGAGATTGTGTCTGCCGTACTATAACTGAAAAATGTTATAAGAACTTCCTTGCTTTTATTGTCTTCTGCATTAACTTAAAGGGTGAATGTGATATTGAAGCATTGTTTTCTTTAATTTTCTTTGTTTGCTTATAATAGATATATTCAGGTGTTCTATGTATAGATGCACAAAGGTTTTGATGGAACATTCTTAAGATTTTTATATGAAACACTGAACAAAATCTTTTCAGGAAACCTCTGGAACATTTGGTTGGTGGAAGAATATGCAGGACTGACACAGACCAGAAGAGTAGTTGAGAGAGAAAAATTAGGAAATCTGGGTTATTAAAGGGAGATTTCAAACGATCAAGACTGGATGTGTGTAGTAAAAGACAGAAGGGATCCTTGAGTATCTAGTGGACCCTCTCAAAACTTGCCCCCTTTAAGCAAGATGGTGGTGGCGCACCCCTTTAATCCTAGCACTCAGGAGACAGAAGCAGGTGGATCTCTGTGAGTTCGAGTCCAGCCTTGTCTACAAGAGCTAGTTCCAAGTCAGGCTCCAAACCTACAACTCTCCCCCCTTTCACATACACACGTCCTTTGACATCGCCTGGTTACTCAGCCATTTTTGAAGAGGTTTGTATAACAGAAGATATTCTGGTATATCATCTCTTACATATTAATGCGCATTCTCTATGATGTGCTTTGAGAAACAGATTCAGGAGCAATAATGTAGATGTATCTATTGAAACTGGCTCCCACAATCCATTGATCTCTTTGCAGTTGTGGTTTTCTTTGATAGTCTCATTTGCTGTAAAATGAGACCTCTTTGATGAAGGGTACTAGCTACATTTACCTGTGGGTATAAGAATAAGATTTAGAATGTAGTTAGGAAATATGCTGATGTAGCAAAGTTGTAATGTCCATGACCTCACTAGCCCCAGGAAGTCAGCTAGGTCTTCAGCACCAGATTTAATTCCCTCTTGTTGTGTTGTGTGGGCCTTTGGTTCAGTTAGACAACTCTTAGTCACCACAGCCATATGAGTGCCATTTGCTGTACCTTCACAGATAATGTTGCCATGCTGGTAATTGACATGGTCCGTAAGTGTTGCAGCTGGTTGGGTACTTGCTTCCTTTCCTTGACAGTTTGCATAATGTTTTGTGATGCCATGGAAGCTAGACTGCTGGAGAGAGGTTCAGATCCAGGCTCAAATCATCTGAATATTGTGTTCTACATTTGAGGTGTCTTAAGTCATAAAGGCTTTCCCTGAACCCCTGAGAAGCAGCCAAGGGCCACATCAGTAGTCTGTATTGTACCAGGTGTGGTGCACATCTTTAATCCAAGCACTTAGAAGGCGGTGGCAGACAGAGATCCCTGAGTTCGAGGCCAGCCTGAGCTACAGAGTGAGTCCCAGGACAGCCAGAGCTACATATAGAGAAACCCTGTCTCAAAAATCAAAATAAATTATATATATTTGTGTTGGGAGTCATTTGAACTATTCTTAGCAACCATTTCTTCTGCCTGGCACTTGTGATTTGTTAGTCTGTGGTTCTTATGGGGAATGTGTTGTCAACCCAACTGACATCTCTTTCTTTAATATATATTATATATACACATGTGCATGCATGTATATAATAAGTATAAAATAATAATTCATTGAAACTTTATCAAACAACTTTATTGTGTTTTGACCCTCATCCCTTTTTCTCCATCATATCGAACTCCCTCTCCCCTACCCCATGAAGCCCCTTCTCCATATTTTTATTTCTTACTTCATTTTGCCTATATCCAGCTATTTCCCTCACAAGTTCTCTCCAACCCCCCCCCCCTTTGCTTCCTTCATTCGTTCTTGGTTTCTCTGGTTACTCCAGGTTTTATACTGTCAACTGAGGATTTAGAGGTAGGAACTATTGATGAGAAAGATCAAGGGACATTTGTCCCTGTGGGTCTGAGTTACCTCACTCAGTATGATTTTTTTTTAAGTTTCATCCCTTTAATGGTAAATTTTATGATTCTATTATTTTTCACAATTGAATAGTATTTCACAGTGTTTATGTATTACATTTTTATTATCTACTTTTCAAT